>NC_070608.1:21540000-21787500 GCF_027172205.1 Podarcis raffonei | reverse complement strand
ATCACAAGGGATAGGAAAGATTTAAATATTAATGCCCAGAGGTATGTCCAAGAGGGTGTCATGCTATTACTGTCAGATTGTCTTTCTGAGATGACGCAAAGAGGGAAGGAGAGAGAATTGTGTCATTTGGATTATTTCAGGCACAGTAATATGTGCATTTGACAAACATGTCTAGAATGAAAGTGTGCTAATTCCGTTGTTTTTATAGAGCAGTATTATTTTATCTTGAAAGTCTGCATTTGGTTTTGAGGCATGCTGATGTATAGAGGTGACAGTGTTGGGTGGAGCAGGAAGGTGTTTTGTTAGGCACTGCCAGGTAGAATTCATTAAAAATGAAAAAAAACGGGAAGACGACAAATCAGTTGTCCTGATACTTGTGGAATAATGACAAGCAAACAGAAACTAGAGGCAATCTGAATAATATAGCCTAATCAGTTAGATGTACCCTTGGAGATTGCTGAACTGATAAAAGTATTTCATGAGCCTGTAAAAACGAAATATGAATTCCACTTTGTTGCTATTCACCTTAATAAAATATTGATGTACAGCTCTGTTGAAAATCTCTCCAGGGCATTGGTGTTCATATAAACAGCACTTTGTTGAAATATTGACATACAAACACATCACTTTGTTGAGACGTACAGCTCAATCTTTAGGAAGCTCTGAACATCAGCCAGTCCTAATATGTGTAGTCTTGTTTAGAAGTGCATGTAGAATTCCCACACTCATTTATCCTTCCTTGTGTGTTTCCTTCTGCAATAGCCTTGTTAAAAACATTATTCAGGTAGAAGGTATAAGTAGTGTTGTTACTTGTAATAGCTTCTCATCCACAAAACCACCCATTTTGGGACTAATGGATATATATAAAATATAACACCGATGGAAGTATGCATGGTGCTTATAAGTGGCAAATGACTCAGTTCTTGGTATTGACATCTTTTCATTGATTTCTTAGTTTTATCTAATGCCTTGAAAAGGTATTGCCATCATGAGTTGGTAACAGCTGTGGATGGCTGTCACCAATTTAATTCCCCTCCCCCCGTACTGAATTTAATCTGTTTAGAAGTAAACATACAGTTTGCAACGTTCAGTTCTACCTACACATGTTTGAACAAATTCAAGAAGTGATATATAAAATTGATTGGGGGGGCATCCAGTAAAATATTTTCAGTCTTCTGTTCTAGTGGTGAACCCTCCAGTCTTGCAGCCGTTACAACATTGGTATGTTGAGGAATAGGAAAGGAAAAGATATATTTCTTCAAGGTTAGAATTGTCTTAATATTCTGTTACTTTGCAGTGTGCTTGAATATTTCTGATTACTCAGATGAGTGTCTCTCTCAATCCATTTTTAAGGGTCTCAGAAAGTAATCACTGTATTAGGAAACAAAAACTTAAGAATATATACAATATAAAAACTCTTAACCTGAGTCTTGTATTGCATTAGGAAGAAGCTTGGGCTCAAGCTTTAGCAAACCGTCAGAAGGACATTCAATCACAGTGAAGAAGTTACTGGTAGAGACCTTCTATTTGTCCTTGTCATTGAAACTTGATTGCATCTAAGATTGCATATAGGGAAAGAGCCATCCACTAGCCATTCTAGGCCCAAGTTATTTAGAGCTTGGTAGGAAAATGAAAAGTATGTATTTAATTGACTCCTGTGTTTCAAAATATCACTGAATAGTTGTTGTTTTTTACTTCATTTGCATTGTTCAGTAACCACAGACTCTATATTGGGACTTTTTATCTTGCATCCAATGTGGTTTCTTATTTTAACACAAAGAAATGTTACATTGATTATTATGTTTACATGGTGAATAAGATTAGTTATGGGTTATTCAGAATAGTACAGGTGTATAGCAGAAAGCGGTTTGGGTTTCCCATCCGAAATTCTTCCTGCATGTTATGTGGAACAATTGCATTGATGAGTAATAGTAATTATGTTTTTTCAGCCAGACGTCTGTGTTTTAAGCTTTTGGAGGCTATGATTAACTGATAATAAGTTGTGTCACAGGTTGTTTTGAGTTGGTATTTGTATTGGAAATACAGAAGAGGAGATAGAACAGTTAAAAGGTTTTATTCTTATTCGACATTTGAAGTTTTTCCTCATATCATTTCCTTATATCATTTTATCCTAACTAAATTTTGTTGTACTAATATCATTTGAAATTTACTATTTAGTGGTTTCTTGTTAACAGTAATACTTAGATGCTTTCCTTTATTGGATTTGATACATTCGGTATGCACCTTTTGTGTCTTTGACTCATGTATATATAAAAGGTAAAGGTAAAGGTACCCCTGCCCGTATGGGCCAGTCTTGACAGACTCTGGGGTTGTGCGCCCATCTCACTTAACAGGCCAGGGGCCAGGGCTGTCCGGAGACACTTCCGGGCCACGTGGCCAGCGTGACAAAGCTGCATCTGGCGAGCCAGCGCAGCACACGGAAACGCCGTTTACCTTCCCGCCAGTAAGCGGTCCCTATTTATCTACTTGCGCCTGGGGGTGCTTTCGAACTGCTAGGTTGGCAGGCGCTGGGACCGAGCAACGGGAGCGCACCCCGCCACGGGGATTCGAACCGCCGACCTTTCGATTGGCAAGCCCTAGGTGCTGAGGCTTTTACCCACAGCGCCACCCGCGTCCCCATGTATATATACATGAGTATAACTTCATGTGAAAGTAAGCATATGTGTTCCAGTTTGGGAATGAACACTGAATCACCCAGAAAGTTAAAAAGCTGGGTACTTAAAACAACTTGTTTGAATACAGTTCTACTATATACAGACTTTTTCCAGTGACAATATTCTACCTCAGTCTAGTTTATGTGCTTGCATCCTATTGTATAATATGATGTATCTATGTGATAAAAGGATAGGAATTCATTTTACTTATTAAACTTAATATTACCAGTGAACTAACAAACATCATTCTTATATCTGATAAGTGTTAATTATAGAAGAGGAAAGGTTATTTAAAGATTGTTGTTTACAGTTAATGGATCAATTCAAAATATGTTCGTTTATCCTCTCCTAAACATATGACTACATTTGACCTTTTATTGGGTTTACTTTATTTATTTTGCTTTTCAGATTTAATTTTCACTTTATAATCCTCCATCTCTGAAATAGATCTTTTCTCTGAAACATTTTTAGATTCTTACATCTTACAAATAGTATTTTCAGTAGTTTTCCAGAACTGGTCATACATTTTCGGGGCCTGGGCTTGTACCACAATGCTTATTGGTTCTAATATGAAAAATATGAATCCAAAATTTAGTGATGGTGGTATTCTTGAAGCTTTTACTTTTTCAGTCTTCTGATTTTGTATAAAATGTCCCACTTGGAAATTGGAAAGAAATTAATATGCATAATTTTACTTTAGAAAAGCAGTAATCCCAGTTGTTTTTAAATTGAAATACTTAAACCGGTTTTGAACCAGCAACCTTTTACTTTACTTAACATCAGACTCTTAGAGTGCAATTATTTGCATGGTATTTAGAAGTAAGCCCCACTGGGCTACATGGGGTTTACTTCCAGGTAAGTATGTACAGTACAGGATTACTGCCTTAATTGTAGTAAAATTGGGCACAATTATTGCTTATGCCAGCATTCTGTTTCTTGCACTGCAACAGTAATTATAAAAGTCAGAATTAATAATGAGAATATGTAGCACAAACCTTGATTTTGTAAATCTGTATATTTATGATTTTATTTAAGGTAACTTTTCATTATGTGCCATATAGAGATATGGAGCACATTGAATAATAAATTTAGGAAGACTTTAAGCTGGTTGCTAAAGGAATCCACAATTGCAAGGGAATATAATTAAAAATGTTTTGATATAGCAGAGAGGTAATTTTTAAAACCAGATTTCTAAAAATGCATGTGCACTGTTAGAAGAATGGACATCTTGGACAAACAAATGCATATTTTGCCATCAAGTTCTTTTAAGCTTCTGAAGTCAGGCCTACAACTGGGTCAGATGATAAGATGAGCACAACAGCAAAAACGAAGAGCACCTCTGATAAAAACTGATTGATTGATGTCTGGCTTCCCTACCATCGCAAGCAGTTGACAGTTAGTTTAGGATCAGATGATTTGGCTTTTGCGATAGATGATGGGGTCTGTTAGGGAAGTCTGAAGGACGTAAAGGTCGTTTTCTGTGTAGTGTCAAGGAATACTGGGTTCCCACAAGGTGGGGCATTGGATTACATTTTTCTTTATCTTGTGCCTTAACTTTTCAAGGTCTGCTAAAATAAAACAATCAAAAAGAAAAGTTCAGAGAAATTTACAATACTGTACAGTACTATGCATGTCTACTCAGAATTAAGTTTCATTGAATTCAATGGGACTTACTTCCAGGTAACTGCGTATTGCAGCCCTAATTGTAATCATAGCATCTGTACTTGCATAATAAAGTTAAATTCAAACCAGATATTCTGCAAGAATATTATAGAGTGACCCTTAGCTTTTGACAGGTTCACATGTAATTGGCCCGAGCATTAAAAAAAATAATAATTTCTAAGTAGTGTTTAACTGTTATATTTTACAAATTCCAAACACACACACCTAATATACTTAACAATTGGCTATTATTATTAAGGTACAGCTTTTATACCAACGTTAAGGCTGCAATCCTTAACTCACTTACTAGAAAATAAATCTCACTGAGACATATTTATATTCAAGGACAACAAATTGAAGAACTAGAACATAATGCTGTTCAGCCCAAAAGATTTTCAGGACAGTTAGAAAAAAATTGCTGCAACTGTCATAGAACTGGAATGTAGACAGCTGGGATTTGAATTTAGATTTTGGACAGTTTTATACTCAGTGGAAATCCATTATGATGTATCTCTTTACTCTGAGTTTCAAGGGTCAAATCTCCAAAGGACAGTTGAGTTTTAGCTAATGCTGTTGGCTTAATATCGGTAAGATGATTTTTTTCAAGGTGCTGTATTGCTGATAATATTAAATGCAGTCTGAAGCAGCCTGTAGATTAATTTGGATGGCAACAGTGTATGTTCTTCTCAGTGATTTGTTGCACCTCACAAAACAATGCTTTCTTAATGTCTAAACTACAGAATAAATTTATTTTTAAAAGCTCGTTTTAAGCAAATTCTTACAATTACTGTTATCCATGTGGCTCCTATCTAATGATGTGCACTTCCATAATCAGAAACATGAAATTCAGGTCTGTAAGAATATGACACAGCAGATTTTAGGAAAGCCCCCACCCTTCAATATGAGATTGTATTTATTGTGTCAGATACTTTGTCAACAATATGAATAATCTATTTAGCATTTAGGTTTCAATGTCTGTCTTTGTAAAATTTGGTTATTACTTCTGCACTAAAAGTTTTTGGCCACAAGCAACTGTTACATGTTTGCAAAGTAAATGATATTTGACAAAGGTATGTGCTTTTATTTGATAAACTATATTCCATGTTGTAATATGAAGTAAAATACACTAACATCATTTTTGTAGGTAGCTTCACTTTTGTTTATATACTAGCTCCTCATCTTATTCAACTCATTTAATAGGTTTTCACACCTCTCTCTTCCTCTCACAAGTCTTTCTTTTAGCGGATTTTTAAAAATGTAAGTAAGAAAAATAGCTTGATAACTCAGTCTGTTCTAGAGTGCCACACCTCTTATTAGGTAATTGAAAACCATCTAATTATACCCAGAAGAAAATCAGGAGTGATGAATCAAAGAAAGAAAAGAAAAAGTAATGTAGCCAAAATTATCAGGATCAGCTATATTTATAAATGGAAAGTAACAATCAGCTACTTAGATGAACTAGACTGTGTAATTTTATGATTAGCCCTGCAGTGTAGAAAATCTCATTTAAGTGGGAGTATTTGTTGGGGATGTTCTGGCTGGAGTGATTAGCAGTAACAGAAAATGTTACTGGTAAGGAAAAAAGAACACTGAAGCTCAAGTTTGAAAAGCATATTTAGCACACACATTCACAGTATGGCAGACATGTAAAACATTCTTTTTCTAGCTAGGAAATTCTGTTTATCCAGTAGTGGTCAGCTATGGGCAGATTGTTTTTAGAAGTTATAGGAACAAAAATAGAGAGGGAAATATTGCATTGAATATCTATGCTGTTTCATAATAGTGTAATTCTACTAAAGTAAATGGCATTATTGTAAAAGTATTAACATTTAGATTAAAAAAATGGATCGGTTACTTACAGATAGTTCTTAAATATGTTTATTCAGTATTATTCTTCACTGAGTTCAGTGAGACTGAATTCCTCATAAGTATCTTTAGGATTTCAGTCTTTCAGTTCATTTAGTTTGTGTACCAGTTGGTCACAAATATTTGGGGTAAAAAATAATTTTAAAATGTTTTACGAAGGACTTTGTTTTTCAGATGCTATTTGGCCATTAACTGACTGGATACATTTGTTTTTAAAAGCTTAATATGTCAAAACGCTTTTCAGTCTCTGTAGTTTGATGATCTAACCGTTACACCTTGCTTTTTGTGAGGAAGCTTTTTAACAGTATCTTGGAAATAACTTTCAGGATAAATATTTTTAGCATTTGAAGACTTCTGCCTAGTCTGTGGTGGACATAAACTCCTTTTTCAACAAAACTTTATCTTACAGATAACATAACATAAATGTATTTTATTCCCCATTTTAACCATTATTTTAATATTGAAACCCCCATTTCTAATTATTTGGTTGAGATCCTAACCTATAGAAACTAAAATTATGTAGCCATTCACTGAAATCACAGTTGCCTTTCTGATTTATTTATGCAAGAAACACAAAAGGGAATTGGAGAAAATATGATAATAAATAGGTTAACATTTTAAACAACCATTTTAGACATATAGAAGTAGGAAGTGCTGCAGTTTCCTTTTTAGAGTACCTTGAGTACCTAGGTTCAGATATAAGCGAGAGAGGGTGATGGTGCTTAATTGCTGGGACCATCTTTCAAGACATTGGTAAAAATCAATTTTAAGTGGTATATATGAACCTTTGAGAACTCTGTATGTGGCCCCAGTTGATATACTGAAGTGAATAAGTTAAAGCCCAGAAAGAAATCTAGACATCTACTTTATCCACACTGTAGTACTTTCACACTTTCATGGTAAAGGATTCAATACAGTTTAAATTCTAAGAAAACATCCTTTCAGTGTGCAGTAAAATAGGCTGCCTATAGCAAATAACTTTATTTACTTTTTTTTTTGCTAAAAGATCTGTAGAAGTCCTTCACCAAAGATTAGGATCTTCATTTTAAAATAAGTAGACCGATGCTGCTTTCTACAGAGGTAGCTCTGTAGTTTCAACATGTGTGTTGCCTGTTTTATTAACCTCCTACTAGCAGTATGGAGTTTTGTCTTGGAAATATGCTCTGTGTTTTAGATTTCAATGTCATGCTAATATAGGCACCATGTTGCAGAAAGAAGCTTATCTATCCTATGCTGTTATCCTAAGTTCTGAATCCTGAGCTGCTTCCTGCACCAGAAACAGTTCATCTTTCATATCAGATGTTTTACATTCTGAATGATTTTAAGAATGCCGTCAGTTTTTAAATCCAGACTTCTATCCAGATTTTTCTGTTGGTTTTTTAAAAAATAAAACTGGCCCATCACCAAATGCATTGCCCTTATTATCATCTTATTAAGAATACTATAGCCTCGAATTACTTCCAATATTTTATTTTTAATGTAATTGCCTTATAATATACACTATCATTAATCCTGGGGCAAGTTGTGGAGAGGATTGTGGCAAGGCAGCTAGAGGCATTATTGGATTACATGGATTATCTAGAGACATTTCCGTCTGGGTTCAGATCTGGCTTTAGGACCAAGATGGCCTTGGTCACACTGATGGATCACCTTGATCAAGAGCAAGAAAAGGGGTATGTGACCTTGTTTTCCGACTATGGTCCCAATATATTGCTACTGTTGTTAATTGCCATGTGTATGACAAGGCTCTGCTTTCTTGCTTGCTTCTTCCTTTGGAAGGAAGGGCAAAATAGAAAACGAAGGAAGGAAGGAATAAAATATTTCTATTTGTAGCCTGTGCTATTCTGAATGCACAAGCTAGGTCACATCAGTATAACATCAGGTGATTGACTAGAGCATGGTAAGGCCCACATGTCAGACTTGGCTGATGGAGGAGATAAAGTTCTTGCCTGCCAGCTGGATGCAGTTCCCCACCCCTGATCTGGAATAAATGCAAATATTGGGTTTTAGAAGAGCTCAAGAAGTAACAAGAATACAAGACAACAATCATGCAGCACCAGTGTTATTGCAAAAGCGGGGCAGAATACAGAGAGTTGCATGTCTGTTAGTAATACAGTAGTGTTTTCTACACACCTGTACGCATTATAGTACAGGTGTTCTATAACTCTGGTGGCATTAATTCCTATTTGAACCAATACACTGGCTGTTACTTCTTTGCCATCTTGACTGCTATGTTACTATAATTGTTGGGTTAATTGGCAGAATTGCAATTCTGCAGGTGGCGCTGTGGGTTAAACCACAGCGCCTATGACTTGCCGATCAGAAGGTCGGCGGTTCGAATCCCTGCGACGGGGTGAGCTCCCGTTGCTCGGTCCCAGCTCCTGCCAACCTAGCAGTTCGAAAGCACATCAAAGTGCAAGTGATAAATAGGAACCGCTCCGGCGGGAAGGTAAACGGCGTTTCCGTGCGCTGCTCTGGTTCGCCAGAAGCGGCTTAGTCATGCTGGCCACATGACCAGGAAGCTGTCTGCGGACAAACGCCGGCTCCCTCGGCCCATAGAGCGAGATGAGCACCGCAACCCCAGAGTCGGTCACGACTGGACCTAATGGTCAGGGGTCCCTTTACCTTTATTTATAATAAAAGATGGGGGGGTTATCCAGAGTGGAGTTATACAGAGGTTTGGAGTACATTGTCAGCAATATGCCGATGACACTCAGCTCTACTTCTCATTTACATCTGCAGGTGAGGCAGTGGAAGTGCTGGACTGGTGTCTTGCCTCGATAATGGACTGGGTGAGAGCCAACAAACTGAAGCTCATTCCAGATAAGACTGAGGCACTGTTAGTGGGTGGTTCCCTAGACCAGATGACTGAGAGATTGCCTGCTCTTGATGGGGTTACACTTCCTCTGAAGGAGCAGGTATGTGGCTTGGGGGTACTCCTGGATCCTTTGCTGTCACTTGAGGCTCAGGTGGCCTCAATGACGTGGAGTACCTTCTATCAGCTTCTGTTGGTGGCTCAGCTGCACCTTTTTCTAGACAGGGATAGCCTAACTACTGTTGTCTATGCTTGAGTAACCTCTAGGTTAGATTACTGCAATGCATTATACATAGGGCTGCCTCTGAAGACTTCGGCTAGTGCAGAATTCAACAACCAGGTTGCTCACCAGGGCAAGTTGGTATGAGCATATTACATTGATGTTGGCCTGAATGCACTGGCTGCCAATTAGTTTTGAAACCCAATTCAAAGTGCTTGTTTTGACCTATGAAACCTTAAATGGCTCAAGATCACAATACCTCAAGGACCGCCTCTTTCCAAATGAATCTACCCAGACCTTGAGATCATCTTCTGAGACCCTTCTTTGTGTGCCTCTTCCACAACATGTCTGGAGGGTGACAACACAAGAAAGGGCCTTTTTCAGTGGCTCCCCATTCTGCAGTGGCTCCCTTCGCTATACACCTTTAGGTGCCAGGCAAAAACGTTCCTTTTTAACCAGGCCTTTGGCTGATTAGCATCCAATGCCCTTTTAAAATGTGGTTTTTTTTGGGGGGGGGGTTATTGGGTTGTTTTTGTCTTTATTATGTATTTTGTGTATTTTTACTGTGATTTTATGTTGTAATTGCCCTGAGACCTGCACGTATAGAGCAGTATGCAAATTTAATAAATAATAATAATACTAATAATTTAAAAATGGAGGGAAGGGATTGGTTCTACATTTAGAGTTAGAACATCATTCAGTACATTTGAAACTTGAAGGGGTAAGTATGTTTGAGGGTGCTGCATGCTGGATCAGGAGTAGAAAACACAAGAAATGAGTTATTTTGAATGAATTAAATATTTCATGAAACATTCTGGCATGTTGACAGATGCTGTGTTTTGTCCCCATAGACTTTGCTGGAATGGATTTTCAAAAAAATATTTCTCCATTTGTACTGTGCTTTTTTGCAAATGGTTTGTTTTGGGAACGTCAAAGTGCATTTTTGTGATTTTCTCTAACAGTGGTATACACTTCTAGTTTTTGTTACCGGAGCATTTCTGTGGCCAGGGTTAACTATTGGATTTCATGAGGGTGTTCCACACACATGCTTAGTACAAATCTGTTGTGAAAGAGGGCTGAGTGAGGGAATTAAATGTTGGGTGAAGTGAGAATGAACGACAGGCAGAGAAGGTCAACTGGAAAATGGCAAAATGTGTGAGGGACAGAAAAGGATGGGGAGTGGGCAGGGGTTGGAAGGAGATAAAATACATGAAAATGTATATGTATGTGTATATGTGCAGGTATACACTATATGAATTATAGGGCAGCAATTGTCCTATGTAAATAAGGGTAAGTCAAATTGCATCTCGCCGTTATAACAAGCAATTAGGGAAGTGTAGTAGATACTAGGACTTCTAGTTAGAAAAAGGTTCAGTGATTTGAAACTTAGTACAGTGGTACCTCGGGTTACATACGCTTCAGGCTACATACGCTTCAGGTTGCAGACTCCGCTAACCCAGAAATATTACCCTGGGTT
This sequence comes from Podarcis raffonei, assembly GCF_027172205.1. Lineage (NCBI taxonomy): Eukaryota > Metazoa > Chordata > Lepidosauria > Squamata > Lacertidae > Podarcis > Podarcis raffonei. The sequence continues at coordinate 21,776,785 of NC_070608.1, read as the reverse complement.
AAGAACTTTGCTTCCGGATGAGAACAGAAATCGTGCTCCGGTGGTGGCAGTGGGAGGCCCCATTAGCTAAAGTGGTGCTTCAGGTTAAGAGCAGTTTCAGGTTAAGAAAAGACCTCCAGAACGAATTAAGTACTTAACCTGAGGTACACTGTAGTATAGGAGAAGTAAGTTAGAGCATGGTCCATGCTGAATTTGGGGTAGAAAGAATAATAAATTGTTTATTTTGAATGAATTAAATAGGTGGGGAAGGGAAAATATAAAAAGTCTGGGCAAATGTTATCTGTTCACTGGAATATACACATGGTACCTGTGCCACTGGAGCTATCATGCAACGCAAGCTACCATTCCATGTTACAAGTATCTAACTGGCAGCCAATACCATCTGCATAGAATGTTAAATGTTAGAAGGAATCTTGAAGGTCAACTAGTCCAACCACCTTGCTCAGTGCAGGATAAAGGTGAAGCCTTCCTCATCACTCCTTCTGTATATCTCCTTCATAGGGTTTTTGTTCGTTTTGTAATCCTGAAACAAAAAAACCTGTACTGTGTGCTGCTATATCCTCATAGTGCAGAATGAGCAGAAAAGCTGAGAGAGAGAAAAAAAGAGTTTAATACTTTTTGAGTTTGTTGTATTGGAATGATTCAAGCTTTAGGTTACTATTGAGTTTCATTTTAACTGTATGTAAACAAATGTAAGCATTTTCGGGATGAGAAACTTGTGAGGAAGATATACTTTCTGATCTGAAAACCTACCTTTTGATGATTCATTTAGCAATTGTACTCTGCACATGTTCAAAGGTAATTATAGAACTGGCACGGATAATGATTGCCACCATGATGCTCTGAATATGGAGTGTACAATATGGTGCTACCTCTGTGCACGACATTGTGCTGTCTCTAGGATAACTTTAATGTCTGTCTTGCCCATTCTTTCGCTTAATTGACTAGAAGGAAATATGCTTTAAAGTGCTTTATTTATGGCAGCAGCGTTCATGCAATTTTGGAGCTTGAATGAACATGGAAAGCCCTTAACACAACATATGAAACTAAAAGCTTTTTTTTGTTGTTAATTGAATTCATTAGTTTGGTTACATACTTCTGACCATCAATGGTGTGGCTGAGCTGCTCACCTGACCACTGACTGGCTGGGTCACTGCAGCATACCAAGACAAAAAGGGTGTTGGGTGGCAAAGTTGGTATGTTGCATATGTTCTGGCAGAGTCAGAGTCAACCCAGTACTCTTGCTGGATGGAGCATTTTCCTCATGCCACTCCTTCTGTTTCAGCCAGATGGAGGTCAGGTGAGTGGCTTAGCTGTACCACAGTGTCTGCTGCTGCCTCTGACTATGACACTGATGATATTATCTTACCGTCGATGGTATTTGATCATATGTATGGACCCTTGGGAAGAACTCTAGTGGTCTTTGCTACTTTCAGTACTCACAGCTAATGAGAGAAATACATAGCCCAAATTTCCGCCCATATTGCACTAATTTGCAAGCCCAGTATCAGCAGGTGGCATGCCTGGGCCACTGCCAGGGACTCCTTGCTGCCTTGAATACCCCTTTGGTGTTATTGCTGTGGGGATGGAGGGCGGTCACAGTGGTGACTGATTGTGCTAATTGGAGAAGCGGCTTCAGCAGTAGGTCTACCCCTGCAGCAGACAGACTGGGCACTTCCCAACTGTGTATCCCTTTTGTTTTAGAAATCCAACCCATTCTTTTATATGTCATTGGGGCCTACCGAGGTTTAAACAAGAAATCTGTCATATCCAGGTAAGTAAGTAGGAATAATCACTTCATACTTTTTCCATGGGATATTATGCATAACAGGGAGTTTTATAATGAAATCACTATAGCATAAGAGCCTTTCCAAACAACAAAACTGTGATTACAGGAATAAAAGCATTTCCCTCCAAGTGCTGCATACGTTGCCGATTCCGCCCCCCACAACATTAAATCTGCAATATTTTGTTGCTGGGATGCAGCAATCTGTTCATTACCGTAGATGTGTATGTGTAGAAAGTAGGACCGTGATTCTCGCAATAAGCCATGGATAGTGTGTGCAATGGCTTTGCTTTCAGCAACACCACTGTTCCTCTAATGCCCTTGCCAGCTTGTGAATTTTAATAGGAGATGAATGCCCTTCCACCATACCACTCAAGTGGGAATATATGTTAAGTCATTTAATTTCTTTAGAGGCCAGGCACTTCTCACTGCCAGTTCAGGACTGCATTTTTACCCTTTTTAAATAGAAAAAGTGTTGGAAAAACCTATCCCTTACTTTACACTGCAAGGCGCTCCCCCCCCCCCCATGCATTACATAAGAATGGGATATTATGCCGTCGTGAGTGGATCAGGGCTAGGGTTAGTATACTGATGAGTAAAAGATTCATTATGTTGCTGTCTGGAAGGGCCCTAAGCTCAATAACATTCACTATGCCCATAGAGGCAACATGTACATTATGTCAATCACAACCAAGTGAAATATGCTCATTAGATGTGGCCTTCTGACCATTGGTTTTAAACAGGTTGCCTACCTTTGGAATAATGAGTTGAGAGCTTTTAAAAAGGCTTCAAACTCTCCTGTGCTGTATGTTATTTCTATTTTGGGATGGACCAAAAATTAATGCTGGAAAATATAAGCGATGTTTACTACCAGTTTTGGCGTTATTACATTTAATTTCTGTGGCATAAAGTAAAAATATTTATGTAAATGCCATCACTAGCAAAATATTTTTAACACCTTAATTTCAAACTACAGTACTTTGTTTTGTACTGTGGTTTGTTTTGACAGTACTTCAGCAGGTAGGTTCTGAAGTCCATGCTGTTTTGACTCATTGATGAGGCACCCAGGGTTTGGTCTATGTAAATGTAATGAACTTTAGTGTTCAGCAGTTTTAATACATTAGTTGGAAAGAACTTAGGAGTGCATGTTCAGATCATTTATGAACAAGACATTTTTTTTTTTGCAGGTATACATATATCAAAATGGTTACTTTGTATCCTAATGTAGGTCTTCACCATTATGTGTTCTAAGTGCTGGCCACATCACTATTGTATATGGTGTCAGGTTGTTGCTTGTTCTGTGCTCGTAAGTTTCCTCTGCCCCTAGTTATCAGGAGAGGCTTTTGAGGGGCTGTAGCATGGAGGATGTGTCTGGAAAGCCATGTTGCGTAAGCAAATTTATGGACAGAAACCCTTTATTTGCAAATTTATCTGTAACTGCAAATGTGCTATTTTTCTTCAGAAAGTAGAGCCCATGGATATTTGTTGTATTCCTGTCTGTCATTGTCATCCTGTGATGTGATGGAAGTCAACAGGTAGTATCAGAAAGGGCAATATAGACAGGTAATTTAAAGTTCTATCTATGCTTATAGGCCAGTCCAGTCACACTGACCACTCAGTGTTGGACATAACCAGTCTTCCACTTGGTGTGAGTGTCGAATGTGTGTGATCTATCATAGTGATAACTATTAGGCTCAAGAATCAATGGTGTACATTGTTAAGGTGCCTTTGAAATCATTTTGGTTTACCTTAGATGGCCTTTCAATGTCTGTTTGAATTTATTTCTTTAATTATTAATAAACAAAGGCCTAATTGTTTGAGCTTCATGAAGTCAAGTTCTAGCAGAATGAGAGGAGGCGGAAAACACCTTGTGCGTTTTTGACATTTAATTTATTTCAAAATTAGCAAAAAAGTGGAAGGAGAAAATTGGAAGAAGGACAAAGAGGAAAAACAACTTAAATCAATTCTACCCAATACTCCAAACTAGAACTCTGTACACAATAACATATTCAAGCAATATAGTTAAAAGAAGAAAATACAACTGTCAGGCAGGCATCCTAAACTAACAATATTCCTATGCCCATTTATAGGAATGTGTAAGCAACATTGTATTCAGTAGTATAGAATTGTGCTGCTACTGTTTTATAAATAACAGCCTTGTGGCACCTTAAAGACTAATAAATTTATTATGGCATAAGCTTCTGTAGACTAGTGTGAAGTGGAGACTAGAATGAAGTGGGCTATTCAAGAAAAGCTCACATCATAATAAATTAGTTAAGTCTTTTAAGGTGTCACAAGGCAGACTAACCCAGTAATCCTGTGGCTAACTTGTTTTATGAAAATCTGTTTTGCTGTTTTCTTTCTTTTAAAAAACTGCTATGGGTATCACCTACCAGAAAGTGCACCTAATAAATACCTGAAAAATAAATAAATAAATAAATAAATAAATAAATAAATAAATAAATAAATAAAAAAAACAGCATACCTGCAGCACATATTGTCCAGATATGTGGAACTAGGGATCATGGAAAAGACTCAGACTAGAATTCGGAGGGTTAAAAGCACAGTACTGTTCCATGAGCAGTGAGTTGTTGTGTCTCTGAATCCCAGACATACTTTATTAGGGCAATCCAGCTGGTTTGCTATTTCTATCTCCTCATTATCAACACGCTTATGGTATGGCCTCTTCCCCCTCACTTTCAGTGCCAAGAATTTGGCAGAGACACCAAGCGAGGAGGTCAGAGACTGACTGGGGGAGATGAAGCTGAAAGTGCAACAGAGAGAACCCAGTGGTTAGAAAAACCTAGGAAGGTTTGTTTTTATCGTGGGGAGGCTACAACTGTATGGCTCCATTGGCAAACAGTAATTACAGCTCTGTGTAATTAATTACTGAATGACTGATACATTGGGCTTCATTCTCCTGATACTTTATACTGGTGTTAAAGATGAGGTGACTACATTGATGTCAACAGAGTTAATACAGTACCTATGGCAAAAGATGGGAGAGTGTTGCATTTAATTTCTCCTAACATGATATAGCATTTTCAGTTTTTAATGTGGATATTTAGAAAAGTGTGTCTTGTTAAAACCTATAGACAAACTGCATATTAGAAGCTTTATGGTATATATTGGATTTGACTCTGCTTGACAGAAAGGAAACACAGAGATTCAGAGGAAGGAAATTAGTGAGAGAAAATACTCTTCTCACATTTCCCATCGTTCTCATTTCAAAATGCATTTATGACACATACCCTGCATTTTTTGGCATTTGGTTCTGGCAGTGATGGTTGTGCCTATTGTACAGTATTTACTGTTAAACAGGAAGTTGCATTCCATATCCTTGTGTCTGTAAAAGAGGAGAGATAGACATACGCTTTTATTTTCTAGAAATGGGGCCATCAGTTTCAGTTCTTTTGCAGTAGTGTATATGTTTGTTTTTAAAAGTATATGTATATCCTCCCCCAGAGCTATTGAACAAAACCAAATCCCCACTTCTGTCCTCCCTGAGTGACAGCTCCCCACCCTGCTTTCATATAATTGTTTTTTTTCCTTCTGTCATGTTAGTGGCTAATTACTATTGGGTGCCATCCAGATCCATTAAAATTAATGGGAATTTTGCCACTGAGTCATCAGTTGGCAGTTATGAATGTGTAGCACTTCTTAAAAATAAAAAGAATTATTTATTATACCAAGGAATTGGGTACTGAGTACCAAATTTCCCACTAAGTTGATTATTTATTCATTTATATAGTACTATCAGTGTTCATGACACTTTACACACTGTAGGAAGACAGGTCTCTGCCCCTAGAAGCTTACAGTCTAAAATTTAATACATGGGGATCAATAGATAAAGGGTAGGGAATTGGAGGAAGGGGTAAACATACAAGTTTTTTAGGCTAAGTTACAGGCAGAGCATGAGAACGAGGGGGTTGTGCCAAAAGGTTCATCAAAAAAGTTGGGACAACAAGGCATCTCTTCTTTCACTCCTCAAAGAATATACCTCTCGGCAGATTTTCTGTGTGCCTCTGCATTAACAATACTCAGCATGTAGTGATTTACCACTGGACCTGATGATAAAGATATAAAACTGGTATAGTTTTACCAGATGATTTAGAAATGATGACTCATTTCTTAACCACCTCATTGTTGGACATCAGTCATAAGTTGAAGAAGATCAGCTTGCCTTCTTTAGATACAGGCTACTTTTTCAGTGCATTTGAGGCATGTGTGACTGCTGGTGCGCACGCTATTTTTGTTTTTGGCCTCGGAAGGGAGTGGAACAGGGCAAGGGTACACGTGCCCCTCAGAACACAACTCCCACACAAATGGAGAGTTGCCTGTAATTGGCGCATGAGAGTATGGCATGTGAGGTATCCAGTTCAACTTACAAGTGTGAACAGAGTTAGAGAGGGAAGATAGCACTGTGATTTATTTACAAATAGGAGCATTTTCATTCATTATTGGAATAAGGTTCATGATGCAGTTCAGCCCCACTCCATATTGTGAATTATATAATTTTTCTTTTTTAAAAAAAGATATTTATTGAGTTTTTCCACCTTTATACATTAAAAAATCAAAAAGAAAAAACAAAAAAGTTTAAAACACATAAAGTTTACAATCCTTATTTTCAATAACATATTTCCCTGACTTCCCCACACTTCCCCTTCTTATATTCCAATTCAAATTGTTAATTCAACAAGTTCTTGTCCCCAATTTTTGACCTTTTTATATTTAATTCATTTAAAAAACAACAACCAATTTTAACTTATAAACATCAGTATTTAAACATCAGTGCTCATTCTTAAAACTTTTTTCTAAAGTCGACCCAAATTCCCTTCCACGAATTCCCCAATTTTCATACTAATAACAAAACAAAATAAAAAAAAGATTATAATTCTGCACCCTTTGGATTCCCAAACCCCACCCCCCCTTTCCCGGTTTCAATCCCCAACAAATGTCCATCAGTCTTAGTCTACTATCAGCCTGGAGACCTCACGTCCGAGGCTCTTAATTCTCTCTCAATTCCTCTCTGCCGGTTTTTTTGGTAGTCCTTAATATTAAACACCAGATCTCGGAGAAGCTCTGTCCCGATAGGGTCCATATTTCTTCCAGCCAAACCTCCATACTTAAAAGTGGAGCCTGAATCTTGTTTCTTACTCCTTTTAAGTCCAAATGTCCCAAAAGCTCCAACTTTCACCTTAATCAAATTTGTAATCCATAGGTCTTCAGATCTCTACATAAGGAGATCTCTCCATTCTTCAATCTTCAATTCAAAACAGATTTTCATCATCCAGTACTTATTTTCCTTTGTAGCCATCATGTCAGGCCTCTGGCTCTCCTTTGTCATCTGCAACATTACATCTCCTCCTTCCTTTTCCTCAGAAACAACATATATCTCTTTCTCCACACTCTCAAATCTTTCAAGTTTCTCTTCTTGTCCAGCTGCATGGACTTCATGAGTCAAGTCCTTATCAAATTCAATGGATTTGTTCACTGTTAAGTCCAGAGTTGCAACATTTGTAGCCAAAACATCAATTTGGCCTTGTAACTTTCCCAAGAGAAGAAACACTCTGTCCAATTTAGCTTGAATTTTTCCTCCTTCAGCCATTCTTGTAATGTCCCAAAATCCCCTCTAGAGGGATTTTGGTTACTTTATCTTCCTTCCAGTTCAAATCCAAAAATCAAGTTAGTTTGTATCAGTTCTTCCTTGTTTTCAACAAAATATAACCAAATTGTAGCAAATATATCCAGCAGAGATAGCAGAAACAAAGTTCTCTTTTTCCTTCTTGACAGCTAATTTGACAGCTGTCAAACTCTTCTATATCTCCTCAACAGGCTCTCTCGCGGATCACTCCCGGGTCCGGGGGGGTGGCACTTCAGCTCTCAAAATTAGCTCTTATCCTCCAGTGAAATTACTTATACTGACAAATCGTGAAATTAATGTCTTTTACCCAATAAAGAAGAAGAAATTCTCTCGACCTTGGTTAGCTAGTCCTTGCTTTAGATTATTTATAAGACGGGGAGACGGACTTCCTGTTTGCGCCTTCCCCGATCGTGCCTAATTAAAAAAAAATTTTTCTTTACAAATCCAATTTCCGTATTACTCACGGGTTGTTGCTTTTAGAGTCCAATTGTTCACAAGAAGAAGTCAGCGCTCTCCGACCATGGCATGCGGCTTCACTCCGCAGGAGAAGCAGTCGACTCTCAGCACCGCGCCGCTCACCCCGTCCCCCGTTCCGAAGCCTTTAAAAAGGCTCCTTCGCGGGTCGGGGGGTGCAAATGGTGCCCGCCGAGTCACCAAGTTCACAGGCTTCAGCGCCTGTGATTTCTGAGGGTCCCCGCGTCGCCGCAGCGGCAAGACCCGGATCCTGCGGAGCCGATTCCCTCCGGAGCTCGGAGGGAATGAATCCGCCATTAGCTGATGGCGCTAACCCGGAAGACCTGAATTATAAAATTTTTCAAATGGGTATTTGAGTAACGCGATTGCAGCTAATACAGTATTTTTCAAGGTGTTTTTTTTTTACAAAGGCCATTCAAATGGTTTAGTATTGTGTGAGGTACTATTTTGCAACATTGTAGTCTGTTTAAGTTGTAAGTTTTTTAAACGTTGGTTTTCTTACTGTTATCAGATAAAGCTGAATATAGACCAATGTTTATATGCATTATATAATTATTTAAATATAAAATTACTCAACGAAGGTCTGTGGGGTGGCAACACAAGAACAGGGCTTTTCTGCGGTGGCTCCCAATTTGTGGAATGCTGGCACATGCTTGATAGTATGAACAGTGCGATGAAAGTATAATACAGTGTTCTCGAAAGGTTTTCAACTTCCACAGCTCTAGATGAGCCTGGGAATAGGCTTGTTGCAGAGTGAATAATATTAAATGCTTTACTGAGTTTAATTGTTCACAAACAAGTAAATACAGGCAGAAAGTAAAAGAGGAATAAAACATTTCTTTAAAAATGATAAATTAATATCAATATTTTACTGGAAGAATGGAACAGCAGAGATGAAATTCTTCTCACTGGGGTCTCTGGTTGCTTCCAGAGCTGAACACCATGAGCACATAAGCAGCATGCAGATAATAGACAAAAGAAAATGAAACACTTCTCTGTGGGCTGGGATTAGAAGAACCAGAAACCTTTAGCAAATAAAGAAGTGTGTGTGTTTGCAATAAGTTTTTGTCTTTGAAAACAGGAGGTACTGTGTCTATAAAAGTTGATGTTCCTTTTCCATTCTTAACTTCAATGCTACTGCTTATAGCTGTTATTTATATACCATTCTCACTAAACTCATGACACTTCTGCCCTTTCACAACAGACACCTAACAATGGAACAGCTTCAATTAAGAAGCAGAACATCAGCCTCTGGCATCTTATTCTGTTGTTCCATCTTTTTTGCTAGAGAGAATTCATTTGTTTCTTAATTAAGAAAAACACCAATAGCATGAAAAATCTGCTTATGGTACCTGAATGGTAATTAGGTGAAAGGTAAAAAAGAAAACACACATACATTCCAGTACCAGCCAAAATGAACTTGAGCTGATAAAAATGAACTAAACTAGCCTTGCATAAATCGAGACTGAGAGAAGTGTACAGTCATTATGGCTAAGACAATATGCAAACTATCTTCAAAGAAATCAAATTGCTAGAGTGTTTTCATTTGCATGTATTAACTATTAACATAATGAGGAGAAGTGACATTGGACCCGGATTGTGTGTCTGTTCGAATTGATAACTCGGCTGCATCTGCAAACAGGCACCCAAAAATCATGCTAGTAGTCAGATCGGTGTTGAACTCTGAAGTGTGTCTTGGAGCTCTGAACAAACCTGATGGAGTGATGAATGCAAGGCATCCTTTTTGACAATGATTTTGCAGCAGAGTCACTAGCTTCATGCCTTAAAGGTACAGATCTCAGTTGTGAACTTCTTCGTCATGTGTATGGTCATTCATAAAGGGAAAAGGTTAGTATCTGTTTCAATATAAATAAATAGATCCTGTTTCCTGCATTTTATTAGGTAGGCCTTTAATTTATTCTTTGAGAGCCAGTGTTCTGGAAGTTTTATTTTTATGTGGAAGATCAGGGTTTAGATTTTACCCCGCTATGAACTCATTACAACCTTTGTGGGAAAATTACATCTGCCACTCTCTATTCTCCATCAATAATATGAGAATGTTTGTTTGTTTGTTTAAGTATTTGTAATCTGCCTTTCTATGACAAATCTTTTTAAAAAATCACAAAATAAATTAATATAGAATCTTAACACTAAAACATTAATGAAACAACAGCAGTAAAATATCATAAAAACCACATATGGCAGGGTTTAAATGAAAAATACCTGCTGAAACAAAGCAGTTTGTTCCATAATTTTGATACCACAAATTAAAAGACACTTTTGTCTGTCACTACCACCTGGACTTCTCCTAGTGAGGAGACATGAAGTCAAATGAAAGACAGTAATACTTGAGATACCTTGTTACCAGGCTGTTTAGTCAGTGCCTTGAATTGGTCACCAGTAAAGCTATAAAATTTTTGGAATAATGTGACTGACCAACTAAGCCTAGGCATCATCTTTCCATGGCATTTGAACCAATTTAAGTACCTAGACAGCCCCTCATAGAATCATGGAATCGTAGAATTGTAGAGTTGGAAGGTACCATTAGTTCAACCCCAGCAATGCTGGCCATTAATCCATGATGAAAGTGAATAGAACGTGAACAACCGAAGTTAGATCTGATTTTGCCAGGTAAGGAAGAAGCTGGCAAAGCATACTGAATTGGTAAAGTAATTCCTGTCCGCTGCTGTCCCCTATGTATTAATAAGTGAGTGCAGGAATAACGGCAACCTGCCTCATAGCATGTTGTAAAATCACGCAGAATGAAGATTGCAAAAGCACTTTGCAAATTAAAAGTTTTGTTGAAATGATAAACAATAGTATTATTTACTTTCCTTATTTATGCAGTAAGTAATCCTCTATATTGCCTCTTTCAGTAGCATCTTCATGCATGAAAACATTGTCAATAAGCACCTGATCAAGCCTGAGCAAAAAGCTCAGTTCAATTCTGGCTTTTGGCTTGGCTAATTAAATGGCTGTTTACAGAGTTCTTTTAAAACATTTGTGCAATTACAGTTACTTCCTCAGACACTTAAGTATTACAGTGATGTGGCCTTATGTTTAAATAATTGGCATATTTTTGAATACATTTTTCTTTTAAAAAATCCTTCCTAATCAATCCTTTTCGTTCTTTTAAACTGGAAGTCTTATTTCAGTTTATGGTCTGTTTTCTTTGGCTGCACATAATTATAAAGTTAAAAGGAAGAAAAGTAGTTGCTTTTGGAAGGGGTGCATAAAAAAATATGAGATATATTAACTGAAATTATCCTGGATATTCAGGCCACATGATACAGAGATAGCTCTGGGGAGTAGATACTGGCCTGGTTTAGTGTGCAGATACAATGCTTTTTGTATGGAAGTTTTCTGCTGTCCCACTGTTCCCATCTGCCTTGAGACTTTGACAAAATGGTGGCAACCTATGCTTTATTAAAAAATCCGTGTTTGAATTCCATCTGTGACAGTAAACAGGCCTTCCAGAGGGCAAGAGGGATTTCCCCCATGGCTGTACCTGATTGCTTTGTGCATCTGTTGGTTAATCTAAAAACTGAACACTCATGCTGCAGCAAAGAGCTTGAATTCTAGAAATATTTTCCCCTATTATTTGTGAAAGAAACCCATCAGGCAGGCTTTTATAAGTTAAAATAGGGGAACATCTGTGTAGCTCATTACTTTGTATACAGTGACCACAATAGTAGCTCATATATGCAAGGAATGCATGTGCAGTTTATATTTTAAAAATGTAACATATGTACCATATTTCATATTGGAGGACGTGAAAATGCTTTTCATTAATAGATTAGATACTGGTAGCATGGTGTAGCAGTGTAGCAAAACACAAACTGTTTTGCATTCATTAATGGCTCACAGAACAGCTGTGGAATTTTTTATGTTGTCCATAAGGTGCGCTACTGTGAAAAGTAGGTTTCTGTTTATTTTTCCTTAGCCCAGAGAAATACTTAGCAGTGTATTAGGGTGTTTATATAAGGTTATGACTGTTAGGCTTATTAAAGTACAGGGTACAAGTTGGCTTCTATTATTTTAAAGAAACTTCCTATGATTATTCCATAAGGTCGCTTTTTGGTCAGAATTCTTACTAGAACTTGTTGGATTTTAGACAGAATGTTGATATTTAACCTTAGACCCCAAGCAACTGCAGTCGAAATACAACCTCAGGCTGTAGTCCTGTTTACACTTATCTGGGGTTAAGCCCCACTGAATGCAATAGAACTTATTTTTGGTGAAACATGCACAGGCTTACTTTGTCAGTCCTCTCAACATTGTGCAGGGGCCAAGAAAATAAATGGCAATTGTGTCTGATTTAGAATTCATTTACATTGCACCGTCTGTTGCGCAAGAAGAAGAAATGTAAAGACCTTCAAGTGTGTCTCTGTGGCTTAAATGTACTTGAATTTCTTGGCGCACATTTGCTCGATGAAATACTATTTGTTTAGTAAAATGCATTTTAATATGGAATTAATATAGAGTAAATGGCACTAATGTGAATACAGTATTATTGTCTGACAATAATAATATAGCCTAATAGTTATTTGAGACTCAGAGAATAATCTGATGGCACATGACATGAATGAGCTGCCGAGACTAAGGAGTCTGATCCTGAGAAGTATCCAGGTGTGAGATCGCTTCCCAAGCCGCCACAAGCTCCTCGGGCGAATAGTGGAATATAAATTTTAACAAATTATATTACTTACAAGGTTATAAATGAGAACTCATTCCGTATTAAAAACCCCACACATTTTACTTTGTGGTTTTTTTTGTTCATGAGCTGTCTGTTGGAAATAGAACAAGATGAAAAACTCTTGACTAAGAGCTAACCATTCTAATGTAAAAGGCACAGGGCCTTTGTCAACATATATTTGAAAGATACCAGTAGGATGACCATCAAGTGAGCAGTCAGCTGTTGACTTTGCAGGAGTATGGGTTTATTTTGCTCTCACAAGTTTTATGCACATGAGATCCCAGTGAATTTCAGTGTGGAAGTTCAGGGTAGAGGGGGGGAATCAGATGTTGAGGGAGGGTAATGTTAGATGATGCATCTGTGCAGGTGTGAGTAACTGAGAAAGCACATAACAAAACATACTGTGGGGAAAAAGAAAATTATTTATTATTTTATTAGTTATACAAATTTGCCTGTATTTGATGATTCTGATTTAGTTCAGGACAGAAAATGAGACATTACTATTGATCTTTAGTTATCATGGAAGGTTTGCACTAGTTTGGTATCCATTTCTGGCAAAAAGAATTATGAGAATCAAGATGTCTTGGAACATCTAAGTACCATGATGTAGAGATACTGTTCGTCTGACTTCTGGAAATTAGCCCCTAAAAGTCCAAAGTCCAAAGCTCTGCTATAATATGTGTATGTATGTATACCATTTCCAACCCATAGGAAGTGGTCCTAAGCAACCATTAAGTTTTATGCTAACAAGGAATGCTGATTTTTCCGCTTTGAAGGACTAATATTATTTGGTTATTTCTTACAAAACCTTTCTCAGTGTTGAACAACTCTGTGCTAAGTAATATTGTAAAATAATTTTAGCATGACAAGTTATTTCTGCTCAGTCGCTATACTGAATCTTTCTACTCACCCCACACATAGTTTAATTGTGGCTTTTATTTTATTACATAGATTTGCATTGGTCACTGTGGAGTATATATTTATGCTGGTTGAGCTTCAGTTGATTTTCATATTTAGCCTTCCCTCCCCTTTTCCAGAAGCCTACTGTGAACGTTCTCTCATTTTGATTACTTACTGTTTTTCTGTTTATCTATTTACTATAAGGCTTCTTTTGCTGACACATCAATTTAAGATGATTATTGAAATGTATGACCTGGGCTGGGGGTAGGGCATTCATCTTTTGGCATCTTGTTATTACCTTTTTTAGATGTTTACAGTTAGACTTTTTTGCATCAGCTGGTCTTCCTTGAATATCAGTTTTACACATTAATGATCTGGTGTTCTCGTACATCCAAAGCAGCTGATAAAATTGTAAGAGTGATCCTGGGCTATACCACTTTATACTGCCAGGTGGGTAGTTTTCTGATACATTTCATATCAGAAAAATGCTACTCTAGTACTGACAGCTAAATTTTCTTTTGAAATACTGTGCTTATCTTACTACAAAAGATGCACCATCTGTAGGTGGCCACCCTATGACATGTATATCCTAAATGATCAGGATCAGAAAGGACTAAGGATCTGTCTAAAATATTATAGAGTTGGAGCAGAAGGTGTTCTTGCTGTCTTCTATTCTGCACTGTTGACTGCTTCCTGGTTAAGTAGATGAAATGGCCAGTGGTGGCATTATTTTAAAAATAGGCAGGGAGTCCAGTTCAGGATGGGAAAGTATGACTGAAAGAGAGATAATTATATATTTCACATTAATGTTCCTAACCCATCTGCTCATAAGATCTTACCGAGAGTCCTCTTGGATCAGACCAAAGACTCAGTTGTTCCAGCATCCTATTTTCACAGTTATGCAATGAGATGCCTGTGACAATAGCACTCTCCCATTTGTGATCCCCAGCCTTTGATATTGGAGGTAGTAGCCAGTGGTCACTTTATCTGTTATGTAACTGGCTAATCCTTTTTAAAAGCACTCAGTTTGGTAGCTTTCCCTGCCTCTTGTGGTTGTAAATTCCATAGTTTAACTAAATGTTATGTGAAGAAATACTTATTTTCATCTGTCCTGAATCATCCAACATTCTGCTCCATTGGTTAATACTGAGTTCTAGTATTACAAGAGATGGAGAAAAAACTTATCAGAAATAAATCCTTTTCAGTTTGATGGGATTAACAATAGGTTTGCAGCCTTATTTTAATGTCCAATTTAGGATTCAGTTGTAGTTTATATGGTAAAATGCCCTTTCTAAGTAACAACAGGGGTTAAAGCAGGTCTGACCACCTTTCTATGAAAATCACACCAAGGCACACCAAGGGAGCACACCAAAAGTCTCTTTGGACTTTACTCCATTTAATTATGAAGTCTTACACGACAGTGGTACCTCGGGTTAAGTACTTAATTCGTTCCGGAGGTCCGTTCTTAACCTGAAATTGTTCTTAACCTGAAGCACCATTTTAGCTAATGGGGCCTCCCGCTGCTGCCACACCGCCAGAGCACGATTTCTGTTCTTATCCCGAAGCAAAGTTCTTAACACGAGGTACTATTTCTGGGTTAGCAGAGTCTGTAACCTGAAGCGTATGTAACCTGAAGCGTATGTAACCCAAGGTACCACTGTACTAGCCTGATGAAGTACAAGCTAGGAGCTGTTTACCATCTCAGCTGTTGTTTGTGTGAACTACTAGGCAACCACTGGTATACTTTGTAGTTCTGATGTAACAGTTTTTTATCATTAGGAGTTTTGTTTGCTTATTGCTTTAGAAAAAAATGCTTTTATAACTCTCCTCTTGTTTGTATTATTTTCTTGCAAATGTTCATAATGCTTTATGTCTGTTTATTTGAAAAACCATGGGTTTGGTATTTACTGTTTAAAGAATTATTTAGACTTCTAGTCCTTTGATACTACCTTTTAGTCATACAGGTTGACTTTAAGAAAGCTGGTTGCATGTGTTAATTTATGTCCAACGGTCCAACAAGTGGTCCAGGTTCAGCCCGCGGGTTCATACTTTTGCAGCCCACTTGGTATGAAAAGTTGGACTGCCCTGATTTATGCTATTCTTATGGGCGCATGTACATACTTTGAGCTGCTAGCCCCATGTTCCTGAAGTATGGGAACTGTTCAGCGTTATCATCCCTATAAAGCTAAATTCCTGCCACATAGGATTTTGATCTGTTTAGTCTCACCTAAGAGTAGCTTTTACAAAGGACTCAGAGGGTCTTAGGAAGAAGAAAAAGACAGAAAGTTGGGAATGGCTAAGCTCAGGGAATTTAAGTTTTAAGTTTTAAGTTTACTTTTTAAACTTTATTTAGTAGTTAAGTCCCCATTATTTCAAGTTGAGTTGCTGGCAGAAATCAGTTTGATTTTCTGATGTGAATATCATTCTGCTGGCATTTCCCCTAAATCTTCCTTGTGTCCAACTCTGGCCAATTTATTTTCCATGGTGGGGTGGTAGAAATTGGATATATACATATATTATTGTACAAACTAAGTGGAGAGGAAAACAGAGACAGAATACACATCAAGTAGACATATGGATATGGATGTCTGTCTGTCAGCACTGCATTCCTCTTAATGAAATGTACATACCGTAGTCAAAAAACTTGGACGGGATCTCAGGTCAAGTCTCAAGATACAGTCTGTTGCATAGTTGACTGTGCATCCTTCTGTCAACCAGTGACCATGCATGTATCACCCTACTGATATAATTTGTGCCAGTTTGCATAATTCCTTTTTAAGAGGGAGAAACCAACAGCAGTGTCTGCATGCGCATAAGTTATTCATGAAATAAAGGAAATCTGATATATTTTCCAAACTCTCCACATATATTTAAGAGTGTAGAGAAGCAAAGTCTGAGGAAATTAAGTAAGAGATACTATACATTTCTAGTTTTAATATTTGCTGACTCATTTAATCAGATTCAAATATTTTTGTTTTCTTTGAGAATAACAATTGTTTTTAAAAAAACATTTTAACATCCAAAAGTAATGCAAACAGGGGCTTTAAAATCTGCTGGTTTAAGCTGCTACCTGGTGCACAGTTGCGCCCTTCTAAAGCCACTAATGAAAAAGGTGTATAAAATACTTTGTGAAGAGCTGGAATTACTCAGCTAGTCTTGAAGACTGGCATTTAAAATAAGGAATATGATCATCCCATGCAAAACAGCTCAAAAGGTTTCATGTACTTAGAAAAGTGCAGTATGGAACAGCAGTTTTTTCCCAGATAAAAAACACACCCTTTTTACAGAAACCAGGATGCTTCCTTTAGGTTCTTCTTCCTCTTGCTGTTTCCAACAAATTTTCCCAGATCACTTCACTGCTGCCTTTTAACTTCATATTGTATCTATTTGTTCAGGATCCTGGTAGATTTTACCCATTGGATTCACAACCTTCTCCTATGTGATTGGCTGGCATTCTGCAGCCTTCAGATTGACCAGGCCTAGAAATCTGGTCTTTCAGACTAATTGCCTCTGATTGTGAACCTGCAAAGCTCGCTTTTCCACAGACACACACAGCCTTCCAGCACAGCAGTGCTACTGCGCATCACATTACCTAAAATGATGGAGACTAGAGAACCCTTGGAAAGCCTTGGAACATTATTAAATGTTCCTGGAATTGCAGGAAGGGTGATCCCCAATTTGTGATACCTGTCTTGTCATGACCTTTTATGTGCTTAGAACCCTTTTTGGATAGGAAAGGGAATAGGATTTACAACATTGACCCATGTGATTGGCTGGCACTCTGAAGCCTCCAGATTGACCTAGCTTAGAAGTCTGGCATTTTCCCCTTTACTTAACAGAGCACTGATACCTGTACTTCATGCTCAGTCTCTTCCTTCTCAGTTCCCATCACGGGCCTCAGGGACTCAGAAGAAGAGGTTGCACTGTCCAGATCTAGATCTGCGGGTGGCTATTTTTGGTCCTGCCCTGCCCCTGCCTCCCTTACTCTGACTCCACGTGAATCCCCAGACTGATCTAGATTATGAAGTCTAACTTGTACATTGTATATGAAGTACTGAAATAGCATGCATTCCACCTTTTAAAAAAATGTTTATATGCATGCGATAAAACAAGTTCCCTCAAGGGAAGCAGAAGCGGTTTATTCTTATCCATTACAGTGAAATCTCATAGTTTCAAAGAGGATCTAATTAAAAAACAAAAACAGTTCTTTTCGGTTAAGGTTACATTCTAACTGAGCTGATTAATGGCGGTTAACAAATGCTTTTTAAATGACTTATCAAAGTGAATTACTATTAATATATTAATATTAAATAGTTTTGTCTGTCTTACACAAAACATGTGTATAACAATTCCGCAATCCATCACAGAGCAAGGTGCACATAAATCCTATCAATTTCATTGGGAATTAACTGCAGTCCTAAACACATTTACTCAGAAGTTAGTCCCATTGAGCTCAAGGGGCTTACACAATATTATGTGTTTTTAGCACTGTGACCTAAGGCTGAAATACTTAGTTTAAAGTATTAATTTTGAGCAATCGTGTTTAGGATTGGTCTGCTAGATTGCAGCTAATGGCCACAATCCAGTACCATCTGCATGTTTTAACCGATAGTTTCCCAGTTTCCAGTTTTCCATAGTTTACAAAAGAGGAGACTTGATTGTCATTTGAGCATCCTGTTATTTAAAATCTTCAAGGTTGGTCTTGTTTGTATTATGTTCCCATGCTGATTCAAGAAAATAAGGTTAAAATGTTGGCAAATAATTTATAATTATTATTTATTTGAAAGATTTATACCCTACCCCTTTATTAATCCTTACACCAAGACAGAAAATAATAAATTAGACAATATTAATGTATACATCAACAATAAAACAATAACCAAACTCAGTATAAAATAAAAAAGTGAGACATTTAAAATACTGGAGATTTGTGGAAGAGCTTTGTCCTTGAGCTATAACAACATTGGTTAAGGGGAGGGCATTTCACAAATGTGATGCTGCTACCTACATTTAGGGTCAAACCACACACTTCATTAAAACATATACTTGCCTGTAAAGTGGGGATGGAAGGTCTGCATTTTATATCAAAGTGAACACAGAGAGCAAAATCTGACCCCTCTCCAGCACCTTACCTTGTTGCATTTGTCTTCTCCTAGCCCAAAAGTGAGCCTCGGATTGGATATGATGTGATGGGATAAGAAAACTTAAAGTAAGACCTCTAGAACATGGTGGGACCTGTCCTTATCTATTTCTTAATTTATTTTTCACTCATATATACTGGTAAGTCTTTTGCATTCAGAAAACTTTGATTAGTTCCTATGGAGCATGCATTCCAGGCAGTCATCAGGTCCACACTACTTCACTTCAACATGCATTAAGAACTCCCAGATCATTTGAATAATACAGTATTATCCATGCACTTTTATAAATTCTTTTTTAAAATGGCTTCAGAACTATTTATTGTTATGATTTTCACAGTGTTTTGATTTTCTTCATCAGTAACTTTTGATTTGTTAGTTGCTCTGAGAATCCTGCAAGGTTGAAGAGTCGGATATAAGCACAATAAATAAATGAACTACCTGCCCAATTAAATAAAATAGATACATTTAAGGCATCTTAAAATATACTATTTACATGTTTAATCAACTGAGGTCTTTATTGTTCATTGTTTTTTGCTGAGGTTCATTGCCCTTTTCAGTTTTCATTCTATCTCATCCTTGCCAAATATATTTGGTAAAAAGGAGAATCTCCTTATATATTTTTGTTCTGCAGAAGATGTAATGAAGTATTTAAAGGGGGTTCCATCTGCACTTTAGTTTACAAACATCCTTTGAACTTGTTTAATGTAGTTATCTTGCAAGTATCAGCAAACTCTGACCCAGCAATAAAAAAAATAAAGAATTGCTTTTTCTTTCTTTAAGTGTATTGTTTTGGGTTGATTGTGCCATTTAATTCTGGTGATCATTCCCCCTCTGGATGCAGCAGGCTTTAAGCCAAGTGAACTTTCAGTAGCAATTCCAATACATGAATGTTAAAATGAGAGTGATGTAAAATATGGATGCTAGTGTTTCTTTTTATATTTTGGAAGAGGAAATGTGATTAAGATATACTAAAAGGAAATCTATACAAATGCGGCAAAATTGTTAAAATATTCAAATATGCCATATTGTAACAAGGAAGCACAGTAATGCACTGAAATCAGCAATAGAACAGCTGTGTTTTAAAGGACAGTACTTTGAATGTCACTTGACAATTTGCTTTCAATTAGAAGTAATTTACAGGAAGATGCCCACAAGCTAATCTTTACAGGATAATTAAGTTCCATTTTCTTTACTTTTAATTAAAAAGCAGAAAAGATTTAGCTGATCCATAAAAAATGTTCTGTTTAAACATTCATCAGACTTCACACTCTTTTTTTTGTTATTTGTTGTAGCAGATGTTATCAAAACTGCAGTCTGCTCTGTTTTAAACTCAGAATACTTGGTAAGTAGGATGCAGAGTTGCAGTAGGCGTGTACAGCTGAGGTATGAGCATTGAACATCTGTATTTTTATATAGTTCCCTCAATATTATTTTCATTACTGTGATGAAAAGTAAGTCAAGCGCCATCAATGTGTGCAGAAAAGTATATTTATGACAGATGCCTTGTTTTTATTGTAATTTATTTTCACTTTCCGCAACGTTAATACCATTAACGTATACCATTGCTGTACTTTAGAAAATGTGAAAAACACATTCAAGTTAGAAATTTTTCTTAAATACTATTTTAGCTGTCTAAAAGCAAACTTTCATAGTTATCCTATTTTGTATATTTTTATGGTCCAACCCCAATACAGAGGTGCTTAAGGGAGGGAGGATTGACTTTTGTAGCAAAGTGATCTCATAAGCACATGCTGACATTACACATTTTTTTCAAGGATGTTGTTATGTTACTACAGGCACTATAGCACCACAGTGATCTATGCAGATACTGTTTGTAGGATTCACCTAACCAGCCCCATCAGAGTATACCTGTTGAACTTTATAATATTAAGGCAGTAATGGCTAACTTAAGGTGGTTGATTTCAATGGGTCTACTTTGAGTATGACTCAATCAGATACCACTTAAAGTTTTTAATTGCAGTGTGCTTTGTGATCTTTATGCTACACTCATCGTCACAAAAATGTTATTCTCCGGTCACTGTTACTCCCATTTTGCAGTTATCAAGTCTGTATTCCTGGCTGAAGTTGAATTTGAACATAGTTCTATATGAGGTCAAACTACAACATGGTCTACTGCAATGCATTGGCTCTTTTGAAAGATAAGCAGAATGTACAGGTTGGAAAAGGGATTGTTGTTTGAACTCCCAGTATAAAATTTTGAATATGTAGTTCAAAGGCTTTTCCATTACCATGCTGCACTATGAGGCACAGTGATGGCTTCCTACTTTTCTCAGTCTCCCAGGCCCTAAAGACATCTGAGATTTGGTACATAGCCATGCTGCTTGGTATCTGTTGGTGAAGTTGCTTGGTATCTGTTGGTGAAATTAGCCTACCTTTTCCCCAGAATGGGAATCAAGGCAGCTTACAGATCAAATAGAAAGAGCTAAAAACATGGAAGAAACCTGCAGTGTCTTACTCTTGGAAATGAAGTTGTTGCTTTGATCAGTTGTAGCACTGTTTGTAGCTTATTGAAGGGCAGGTGTCTCACATCTTCTCCCTGTCATGTCTAGAATGTATGCATTTCTTAAGATTGTGCTGGTGTAAGCAGGGAAGGCAGCAGCAGCACATTAGGGGAATTTTGTAGGGTGCATGCTTGAATTCACAAAAGTTAGCATTTTCATTATTCTTCCAAAACACTTTCTCAATTTAATTGTTCAGATAATGCAACATATAGCTCTGAAAATAATGGAATATGTACAGTTTGACAGGGCTTAGAATGTGTTTCAAGGGTTTCAGCGAGTTGGAACCAAATATTTCCTTCCATGAATAGAAGGGGCAGAGGCAGATTTAGAATATCCTGCAATGCAATTCAGGTTGTTCCGGAAGCCTTCCCAGCACTCCAGAACTTGGGGTTCTGGGGGTTACAGGAGGGATAGGAGCCAATATATGAGAGTTCTCCATTCCTTGAGAAGACCTATGTTCATTAAATTCTGGATCCAACCTCTATGTATTTTCTTCATTTGTCTTAATAAAGGAATGTAAGAATATTCTGTGACTTGAGGGGGAAATAACATTGGTCATTAATCTATTAATAATTGTATCCTGCTTAGTAACTAGGGATGGCATTTATGGGCTTCACTATATATGGGCTCAATTCAAAGTGCTGTTTTGGACTTTTAAACCCATCATGGCTTGGGACCAGAGTATCTGAATGATACTTAAGATCCCTCTCATCAAAAGCCCTTCCTTGCCAACTGAGGTACCACCACCCATCCCTTTTGTCCAAGGAGGTCAAGGTACTGTACTTGATTCTATCTTTTCGCATTGTATCTTCACAACAACCTTGAGAAGTAGAAACAAAAAAAAATTTTTCCCTTCCAGTAGCACCTTAAAGACCAACTAAGTTCTTGGTATGAGCTTTCGTGTGCATGCACACTTCTTCAGATATGGTATCTGAAGAAGTGTGCATGCACACGAAAGCTCATACCAAGAACTAACTTAGTTGGTCTTTAAGGTGCTACTGGAAGGAAATTTTTTTTGTTGTTTTGACTATGGCAGACCAACACGGCTACCTATCTGTAACTTGAGAAGTAGGTTAGGCTGAAAAAATATAACTGGATCTGGTCACCCAGTGAGCTTTATGAGTGAATGGGTGTTTGAACCTAGTTCTCCCAGGTCCTAATCTGACACTAACCACTACACCACACTGGTATGGTGGGTGGCTGACAGGGAAAGGCATTCTCAGTTGCTGAGTGCTTTCCCTAGGGAAAGTTGCCTACTCTGATGCCACTTTGCAATTAGGATTATTTTTTCAGACCTTTCAATTTGATAGGTTTTTATATTGGCTGGGTTTGTTGTTTTTATGCTGCTTCTGGTAATTTTTACTGTTTTTAGTATATCTTTGTACATTTTCAATTTTCTGTGTAAGATTCATTTTTTATACTTTACATTTTGTAATTGGCCCAGAATATTTTACCGAAGATTGGGGTATAAATTCCTCAAGCTAGCAAATATATAAATAAATGTTATCCTCAACAGTTAGGTTAATCAGGAGGTGGTGATGAGTCCAACGTTGTCCAGTAAGCTTCACAGCAAAGCAGGAATTTGAATCTTTTCCAGTTTTAGTGAAACAGTGTGGAGCAAGCTCATGAGGCAACTGTTATAAACATTGCCATTTTCTTGGCATTGCAGTGATTTTATTTGATTGTATGAAGTGTATCTTTGCAAGATCAGACTTTATTTCAAGGCTTTGGGAATAAATTTTGCTCTCTTGAATGTATAGGTGAGCAATGCCATTTGATATAATAATCCTTAATTAAATGCAATTCCTCCAGCAAATGAATTGCTGGTAATAACTGTATTTAAAAATAACTTTGTATCCTAAATCTACCTTGTGCAGTTTTTCAATTTTGTGTTACAAGATGTCTCAAAGTGTGACTTGTCTGATTGGGGAAGCAGGGAAGTGGGAAGAGGGGGGGGGGGCTAATGGAATTCAGACAAGCAATAATTAGTAGGCCAGGAAGTAGGGCAATTTTAAAAATGATTCATGGCAAGTAGGAATGAGACATTTACATTCTAAGAATTAATTATGGGAGTTGTCTAAATTATGAGTGGAAAGCAGAAGTGCAGGGAATAGAATGTGGTTCAGAGACAATTTCATATATTACACTCTGTGCAAGAGATTAGTAAAGATTTTTCGATGCAGATCATTCATTAGAATACACTTTAGAAAGTGGAGTTTACAGATTTCATGCTTGCTACACACACACACACACACACACACACACACACACACAAACCCATCAACTCAAGCCCATCACAAAATGGCAGCTTGAGGGTAGAACCAGTCAAAGAATGGCAGTTTGTGGAAGGACCAAGTAATAAAATAGCAATTCACAGGCACAGCCAATCATGAATATGAGTCATGTACTGGGGTGCCCTTACCTGTAAAAGTACAAATTCTTTTCAGAGTTACTGTAGTACAGGGATTCTAATGTTAAACTCTTAACGTGCGGCAGGAGGACTACAAAAAGCCATGGTCACAAGCCACTAATTTATGTTTCTGTTTTACAGCTGAGGAATGCTAAGGCTCAGATAAGGGATTAACCCAAAGCAAGCCACTGAATCCATGACAGAAAATTATCAATTTTGCTGGGTAGCAAGAAGTCTCAGCAATATACAACTTGAAGAATGAGCTAAAATTGTATGTTTGAAGTGAGTATCCTGTACAGCAATTCACTAAAAATGCTGTGGGTCTTAGGTCAACCCTGCAAAACAGCATCAAGAGAAGTTCATTTTTCATTTGGAAGATAATCATTTCTGCTGTTAGCGATGTTCAGGGATGCCAATCCTTAAGTAGCCAAAATGCCACCATGCATGCACAAGAGAGAAAGATCAGGGTCTGCAGAAGTACAGATCATATTTAAGGTGCTACAACCCACTTAAGGGGGCAAGAAATCCCCCAAACAACATAGAAAAACCAAGGACGAGGAATGGAATGGAGGGCATGCCTGTCTAGCTGGAACCCTGAGCAGGAGCACTCCACACTGGAATGTTTTGTTGCAGGTCTCAGTTGTTCCAAGTATAAACACCATCTCTCTCACATACACATCTATCAGACTCACACATGAGGAAACCTAAATGCACTCTTTTATCCTCTGTCACATGCATCTCCAGACAGACATGTGCATACTCTCTCTTACCTTCATATGCACATTCTCACAAAAGAAGAAAATGGCTAATCCGTACTCAATATTCTATCTCATACACACACGCTTTGACATGCAGACATGAGCTATAGACACAGAGAGAGATGCAGGACATCAATTCACACTACTTACTTACTAATTCTATTGTTCCTGCTGTTAGAATAGGATAGTGTAGGTAAGCAGGCAAGTAGTGCTGACCTGAGGGACAGACAAGACACAAGTAGGCTTTATTGACTGCCCACTGGGACTGAGCCAATTGAGCCATGCCAGCTGGGTGAGTAAATGGATTGGTGGATGGGCTGCCTAACATGAGCACAAATGCTTCTCTTCCTGCTGCTCCCACTCCCACTCCGAAGCCAGGGGAGATTTTGCAGGTGATTAAGCCCCAAACTTCTCCCTCGCATGTTTCAACTAGCCTGTCTCCTCAGCCACATGCAAACTGGTGGCCTTGTGAGTATCTATGGGCCTGGCTTTCCTAATGTCCACTTGCTCCCTCCTTTGGCTAAACTAGGCAAAGGGATGGGCTTTTCTGAGCTAGAAAGGAAATAAGCTGTCAGTTGGCAGCAGCTGGCACAGATGATTCAAACTGTACAATCTTGGGCAGTAACTCCTGGGACTGGGCTCCCCCCCCCCGGTGATTATTATTGTTATTGCTGTTATATTTATTTCTATCCTGCTTTTTCGCAGACTGGGACTCAAAGTGGCTTACACAAATTAAAACAACACAGATAAAATACAGAAAGCTAAAAACATATAAATGATAATAGTTTAATTCAACTATAATAGATTTAAAACAGTATGAAAACAAATTATTAATATACAGATAGTAGAAATAACACAGCACTATTAAAAGGCAGATCTCAGAGCCCAGGCAGGTTCATATGCGACAATATGGTTCTTCAGATAGCCTGGACCTAAACCTTTCAAGTAGCTAAAGTATGTGTGTGCGCACATGCCAAAAAGAAGCAGTTGCCACTTCTGTGCAGGCAACACATTTTAAAATGATAGAGATGAGCTTGTAACAGACTTAGCAACATTTGTTGGTTCACCATAACCCAGCCTGCAGTTGACCGTGATTGCTGTTCTATCTGCTCCAGGATTAGAGTGTTGTGTCTATTGTAAGAGCGGAAGTCAGATTGCCTATCTAATCAAATATCATCTATAAAATATGTGCTTGGTATGTCTTGCTGGATTCAGATATTCTGAACAGTACCAAGAACAACAAATTTGGTTACTATCCAGCTAAAGTTATTTCTTATTGTGGTAAACTTGTGTGCTTTACTTATTTATTCTTGGTACAAAACTGATTATTTTACACTGTTGTTTTGTCTAGCATCTTTATAAACTGTAACAGACAGGGAGAGAACCCTTGAAAAAATATTTATTTTAAAGTAGAATTAAAGTGCCATAAGCCTAGTTTTGTATTTAGGGGGGTGAGAATGGTTGCTTCCACAAACTGTAACCATCAGATTTTCTGATATGGATTAAGAAGTTGTTTGGTAGTTTAGAATTCAGGGAACAATTTTTGATTTTTTAAAAAACAATCATTTAGTAATGTGCTCTTGAAATGAGGAAGCTGCCCCAAACAGAAGGTGCTGGGGGCTTTTCTGTGGGTTATAGGTGGGTTTTGCAGGTACTTTGCTAAACATTTATTAATAGGGCAAACTTGGAACTTTCATGATAAGCAATTAAAAACAAAACAGAGTTGGTGGCATTTGCTAACTAATAAATTAAATTTGCTAACTTTTGGATAGCTTTGTATTATTAGTGCCTTTTTATGAGTGGACAATCTTGTGCCTTATTTCCCTCCTGCCAAGAATATTTTTTCTGTTTTAGGCGCATGACAAGAAATTTAAAGGGGGGGGCAGGATCAGAGGGAGTCTGGTGAGGACTATATAGGAAGGCCAGTTTGGATTCCTTCATGGTTAAGGAAGAGGATAAAGTGAGGCCTTGTTAGACCAACCACCTGGGGGAGACCTGGGGGGGAAAGCATTCCCTGTTGCCTTTCCCTTTAAAGGTATAATGTAGTTCTTGGGATCTTTAACGTAGAAGCAATCTTTACATTCTGCCTCCCTTTAAATACTTCACCTTTTCATTCATGAAAAGAAAGAATTGCACTTCTGCATATGGGACCCCTTTGATGAGATGTGCTCCTTTCTTTATGCTCATTCTTTATTTAAGAAGCTCATATAGTAAATCAGATGAACAATAATGATGATACTTCAGCCATGCATTTCCCTCCAGAACCTTTGATTTTGCTATGACAGGCATTTATTTTCCTGTTCTCTAGCATCCTATTTTCTTGGTCATCTTCCCGCCCCACCCACATGTTAATGACTCTCAAAATGGCATTGTGGGGTCTCTCTCTCTCTCTCTCTCTCTCTCTCTCTCTCTCTCTCTCTCTCTGTGTGTGTGTGTGTGTCATTCTCTTTGTCAGAGATCTCTGCAGGAATTCTTCGTTACTTCCAAGTAAGTGGTCCAATTTTCTTAGCACTTTAAAATAGTGTATCTCTCTCTTTTGTTATTTTAAAGGGGATGCTTGTATGATAGGCTGGATCGACTGGTTAGCTCAGTGGAGGTGGGCCTCAATCCATTTTACAGATTCTGTACGTTTAAATTCCATTGTTTTCATAGTAAGACATAAGTACAGTACATAACACAGCACTGGATTACAACCTAGAGCTTGGGGTAGTGGTGGTACATGGGCCTGGTTTTCATGTCTCAAGGAGACAACCCATATTTTGTTTTTTGATAAGCCACCTGGCAAGAATGCGGAACAGGATGGAATAATTTCTGACCTGATGTCTTCCTTATTTGGCTGCAATTAAGACAAATGTATGATGTTGCTGCGTATGCATAAACTCTAGGGTGCTGGGGATTGTAGCTCTGTGAGAGATAAATTACAGTTCCCAGGATTCTTTGGGGTTGTGTGTTTTAAATGTATGCTGTGTACTGGGAGCTCATTTACTTTTAACCTGTTGTGTACTATTTTCTATATTATTGTGAATATAACATTAATGCTCATTGTGATCTTCCTAAGAGATAGAAGAGCCCAAAGAGGGCAGTCTATATGCTTGATCCCTTTTAGATAGTGCAGTTTATTATAAAAGTGTGTAAGTGCAATCTGAGTCTGTGCTATTTAACCTCTTTCCTTGAACTGTATAGCTTAGCATAGTACTGGTAAGAAAATTGCCCCTGAGCTAGAACCGGAAGTTCAGCGAAAATCTGTGCTACTATTATGTTTTACTGTCACTATAGAAGCCAGGATGGTGGAGGCTATGTAAAGTTTAGGGACAGTTTTTAAATGGGGAGTAGGGTCAAGGGTGTTGCCTAGAAAGCCCACCCTATTTTTAAAGCAACTACAAATACATTTTGGAAAATGTAACTATAACACATTGCCGCACACACACAAATGTACACATATATTCAAATAATGTGGACCACATCTATTTTGGGAAGTGGAAAGACTTAACAGTGCAACTTGATAAAAGGTGTATAAATGTTAAAATAGACACGAGTTCTTTAAACATCTGCTTTTTAAATATGTAAATGTTTTTAATCCTTCAATTAAAAACAATGTTCTCATGTCCTTCCTGCTTGCCTGAATATTAGAAAAATGAGTTTTATATTTCAGCATGAATCTAAACTTAAATATTACTGCCTGTTGTTGAAAAGACAATCAATAGTACTTTAAGGCATAATTAAAAATTAATTAATGCCACTTGCATTGCAAACCCCACATTTAACACACATTTCCTAGACATTCAAGGACATTAAGCATGCTATATTCCAAATATGAAGACGGGAGGTGGGTGGTGGGTGAAAAGGAAGATGGTTTAATGGAACATTTGTCTTTTAGTATATATACCTGAATGATTAAGTATTGCAAATCCATTTGTTATAGTTAAGTGATATTAAACCTTTATATTTAGTATTGTTGTAAAAGTTAGTCTGCCATGCTGAAAGGTTACATAATCTATTAAAAATAAAATTCATCCCTATTGTTGGTAGGATTTTTTTTAATGGTTGTGAGAATTCCTTCCTTCTTCTGTCAGGATCAATTACTCTGCTTCTAATAAAAATCTGAAAGAAGGGTCAGGTTAGTGATCTGTGCGCACTGTGGATAATTTGTGATATTACTGCCTAAACTGAGCCAAGAGTTCCATATTTCTGGCTAGAAAGTAAAATGTATCCTTCATCTTAAGTGCCCTACATTGTGTGTAGATGGTGGGGTACAGTCAACTGTTACTGGTTAAAAACACTAAGAATATCAGTGTTTTAAAGATGTTTGGGATGTGTTGATATATTTTTGTATGAAAATTTATTTACAAGTGTTATTGAAATTCTGCGCTGTGTGTGTGCAATACCCAACACAGTTAATTTGCACAGCATACCATTATTCTTTGTAGAAATTAAAGAATTAAAAAGCAGTGGATCACATTCAGCTAAAGAGAAGGAAATAGAAAATAAGCAAAAGGGAGAAGATGCAAATGAAAGCAGTGAAAATAGTTGCACATTTACGTTCTTAGTTACACTGTTAGGGAATTATTGTGAGAAGATCAGAGAAACAATGTATAATTGCCTGTTTGTTTTGATAACTCTAGAGTGCTATTCCAATGTCCATGTACTTCTGGAACAACCAGCAGGCTGCTATAACAGAGGCAGATTTAGGGCAGTAAGAGCAGTTCCCCTTCACACGAGGGCTAGGTGTGGGGGCATCAAATTTTGGCCTCACAAAGGGCACCATATTACCAAGGTGCACCCCAGACTCCAAGTATAATGATCTGAGCTAAATAAAGCCCGTATATAGCCTAGGAGCAGAATCTATAACCTATGGTCTTGGTACTACATGCCATTTACTGTGCAGAATTATGTTTACTTACGTAATAAAGAATTACATTTTTGTTTTGCTCTCATCCGAGGGTACAAAGCATATAACTTTATTGAATGCTAAGTGTCCAAAACTTTCCAAAAGCGAGGGTTGGAAGTTACTGGAGAAAGGGCTTTTTGTTTTTGTTTTACTTCTGGGATGCTGTTTGATTGGTACTGAATCGTTTCTCCTCTCTTACAAATTGAGGTGGGAGAAATCTGACCCTCCCCTGTAGCACCCTCATTTTGGGAGGTGAAATTAACTGAACTGATTCAGGGAGGAGAAATATGACATCACCTGAAGAAGATAGTGATTTGGCTTCGAAACTGATTCCGCAATGTACAACATCAAAAAACCCATGGAAATCATCCCTACTAAAGCTCAATTTGTTGGAATGGGGTGGGGGTGGGGAGTAGGTTGTCTACTTAAGTAATGTAGCTTTATAAGTTAACAACAGCTTTATTTCCTCCTTTCCTTGTGTATGTGTGTGTCTGTGAACTTTGCCAGCCAGCAAGATCAAACATTCTTAAGAGTATGTGTGTGCGTGTGTGGCTTCCTGCCTGCCTGCCTGGCAGTCACCATATACCTTCTCCCAGTCAGATGCTTTATTCATAAATCATCATAATACATCTCAAGTACAGCATTAGAAATGTACTCTATGTAAATGTCTTTCTGGGGCCGGGAAATGGTGGCTGGCAGCAGAGCTTTTGCTCTTGCACGTTTGAGAAGTATACCACACACACAAGCTGCAGGAATAGGAGGCTGTTCACCCTGCCTCCCAACTAAGGTAAACAGCTTCCCTTGGATTACCTGAATCAGCTGGATTATTTGCAGCACCAGCCCCCCAAATACAAAATGCTACCCTCTCTCCAATTGTGCACCCTGTGAAGACATTTACAACAACCCTTAGTTGGTTGTCACAAATATTCATAAGATTAAAACTGAAGACACTGCAGAGCTCATGTTCAGGTAGAACTGGAGGAACATGCAAGAGGAGTACAAGATCATTCATCCGTATGGGCTCAATAGATGATCCTTGTGAGATACAGGATAGCTTTACTTGGATCCTAGTACCTGTAATTACTTGCAAATGAGAATATGTGACTAGCAACTAAGCCCACAGTAATGAATACGGTAGATGACATTGTGTCATTTACCATTCTTAAGCTGAGAAGTCTTGTTTTTTAAATAAAGGAATCCATTTTTTGGTCATTAAATCGATTTTTTATCAAACCTGGAATAACTGCACTTTGCTTCTGTGTGTTTCATCTTTGTGCTAATTGTATGCAGTATCTTTCATTTGTTTTTTCTGATGGTCCTTTGTTAAAAACAACAACAACCAACCAACCAACCAATCAAATTTATTTTCTTTGTGGTTGATATATATACCATCATGTTACCACTGTATAATGCTTTCATTGACAGGCACCCTGTCAACAAGAAAGACTTCAGATACGTTTATAATATTTGTATGATTCAGAGATGATATTCAAGGTGAGGACAAAAATGCTAGAAGTGATTGTTAATTACTGAACCATGATAGGCAAGCTACATATTGGATTAAAAAGGTGATAGCTGCTGGTCTTCCTGGAAGAATGTTTCTATTTTGGTGGCTACAGTATCTTGAGTGGCTGGGATCCTCTCTAGCAGCCCTGGCACATTCCTGTTTGAATATCAGGATAAGCCAGATGATCTTAGAATTGCTGAACTATATGCTCTCTCTACTTGGATATACTGCAGTAGCTATGCAGTACTGTACAGTACTTGGACTAGTTATCTTTTCAAAGTTCAGTGTCTGTTAGCATTTTGTTAACATCTAGATTTTTCTTCTTTAAAATGTTAAATAATTTTACAATAATTATAATAAAAAAATTTATATACTTCTATGTTACATAAATATCAGAGTGATTTGCAAAAACAATATTCATATACAAACTTAATTTAACATCAGAGATAATCAACTGTTACTGATATGTTTTCTTAATTGTCTGCATAATGTTTCTGCAGGCATTTAAAAGTTAAAACAGAAGGCACCTGCTGAATCTCTTCTGGCAGAAATTTCTACAGGACTGGGCTGGTTTGTTTCTTGTTGCTATCATATGAGCCTCACCAACTTGGGGGATAACCAGCAATGCTCCTACAGGTGATCACAGCGATCAAGCTGGGAGATAAAGGTTCTGCCAGTCCTCAGGATACCCTGGACCTAAGTTATTGTGGGCTTTGTCAATTAATACAATTACCTTGACCCTGGCTTGGTAATAGATGGGCAGCCAACGCAGATGTTTTAAAACAGGTGTCACATGTTGTACAGTATGTATCCACATCAGTAGGGTAACCACTGCATTCTGCATCAGCTGGAGTTTCTGACCAGGGCCAAGGGCAGCCCCACATACAGTATGAAATCTGGCCTTTAGGTTACCAATTCGTGGTCTACAGCTGTCAGAATATACCTAGAACAGCTGTAGCTGGCAAACTAGATCAAGCAGGTCAAAAGCACTCCTTGCCACAGAGTACACTTGATGGAGAGAGATAGATTATCTAGGAGTTATTCCAAGCTGTATATCTTCTTCAGAGGGAGTATGACCCTGTCCAAAACAGGTAACTTCCCAGTTTCCCAGGCATAGGAATCACCCACCCAAATAACCTCCGTCTTCTCAGGATTCAGGCACAGTTTACTGGCCCTCATCCAATCCACTACTGCATTCAGACACCATTCCAGAGCTTTCACAGCCTCTTTTGATTCACTTGCTATGGATAAATAGACCTGTGTGTCATCAGTGTACTGATGACACCTTGCTGCAAAACTAATAACCTCACCAACCATTTCATATAGATGTAAAGTAGCACGTGAGAGAGGATAGTACTTTGCTCAGTTCCATAGCACAAGCGTTGGGGGAGCAAGAAGCACTCACCCAGTGCTGCTCTCTGAGCATGACTCTGAAGGTAAGAATGGAACATCTGTAATACTGTGCCTCCAGTACCCATCCCACTGAGCCAGTCCAAGAGAATACCATCGTTAATAGTATCAAAAGCTACTGAGATCAAGCAGAACCTGCAGGGTCACACACACACTGTATCACAATAAAATTCATATATCAGGGCAATCAACCCCTGATTTGAACCTAGATTGTAGTGGGTCTAGTTAATAAGTCTTATCCAGGAATACTTGCATTTGCACCACAATCACCCTCTCCACCGTTGATGCCAGTAAAGGGGTGTGGACAACTAGTCACTAGTTGTTACATGCCATCAGTATTGGGTGGGCTTTTTAAAAGTTTGCACACGGTCTCCATTTTATGGGCAGCAGGCAACCACCCATGCCAATATATGTTTACCACACCTATAAACCCATTCAGTCACACCACTTTGACTAGCTTTAATAAGCCAGGGATGGACAAGGATTCAATGAGTAGGTGGTTGGGTGCATTACTGCCAGAATCTTGAATATACATCAGGACTGTAGTCCACTATGCTCCATTTTCAGGTCAAAACAAAAACATTGATAGTTCAGATGGTGTGATTTAGTAGATTTGTAGGACAGTCCTAATTAGAATGTTGAGGAGTGATTGTGCTTAGAATGTAACAGAATGCACAGTTCAGAGTTGAAATGTTGATTACCTTGTCTGCCTTTACATACTCATGTCACTTGTGGTCTGTCTAGAACAGATGAAACCATCTCAATATCCCTCCATGGCTATCTCCCTTCACAGATGATGCCTAAAACTGGCTTATTACTGCCCCATCCCACTGTTCACATCTACCATCCATGTTCCCAATGGGTACAAGCTATATCAACATCTGATATTACCCCCTTTGGGCTATAAATCAGTGGCACACAAGAGTGTAATTTCAACATCCTGTGCTTGTGGGATATGGCTGTGCTGCTCGTCAGGTGTAATTTCTCTCTAAAAAGTTGCTTCTTAATATATGTGTTGGATAATGCCAGTGTAGCTGTCCTATTGTGGATGAAAAAGCCTTTAGGGTTCCAGTTGCTGAGTCATTGCCAGATTAGTTCTGTGCAATAGACGAGCATGGTAATATAGTGGTTGTTGCAAATGTTGTATTTTATCCTAAGCACTTATTTGTTTGGCTATAAGCCATAACAACAGTACTAAAATATCAACACAAAATGCTCTGATCTGCCTGTAGATTATCCAGTTGCTTGAGCCACTGAAGGGTAGGCACTGTATGAACCAAAAACACCACATCCAAATGTGCTGGCTGCACAACAAAACCTTAAGGCAAATACAGTAATTTGTATTTTCTAAACCAAGTAATAATGAAATACAAGAGTGTGCAGAGTTCTTATCACAGACACGCCCATCCCTGAATCATGGAATTGTAGAGTTGGACATTGCTCTGAGGTCAGCTAGTCCAACTCCTTGCAATGCTGGAATCTCAACACACGGTCCCCCATCCATTTTGAAACCATATTGCTGCTATCCACAGAAAATACAAAACCATTTTTTCTTTGGAGGGGAGAGGTAAGGAGGATGGAAGAGCCAGTCATATTAATTGATATAGCATCACCAGGCTTAAAAAATAACAATATCTCTACTATTTCTAGTGTAGGTTTGTGTTGGCATATTGGGGTAGTAAGGTAGCAGCATTGTGGGATAGCTTTCCAGGTTGGTAGCTTTTCAGGCTGATTGCACAAGAAGCTGTCAGTCAGCCCCAAACCTGAGTAGTATAGCATGGAAGGTGAACTATGCTTCTCACCTGTGTGTGGTATCAGGGACAGTTCTCCAAAACTACTATTTTTCTGTATACTTTAAGTACATCCTCACATATCCAGAAGACAATACCCTGTCTGGTAGCAGCACCCTGCACTGCCTTGCTGGATAGCCAATAAGGTCCAGCAAATGTGCAATTAAAGAGAATATCAAAGAAAGTGTTATTAACAAGCAACCTAATGCTTTCCAGGGATGAGGTGACTCTTTGCATGAATTCCTTCATCTGTGCTCCAGCTCATGGAAAGCCACCGGTAGCATGGCTGCATATAAACTTGCTCTGATATTTGAAAATCACTAAAGGTCCATATTCCCTTTTGGATGGCCTAGGAAGGCACTAGTTTAAGTTCTGCTTTTAGGTTTTCTGCTAGGTACTACTTCACCATGAAGAAAGACCAAAAGAAAATCCTTTTTCATTTGTGTTTCCTATTTTTTGGCGTTAAGTATGAGGGCTGTATGATGCTTTTCTGGTTTCTGAGAGATATATTATTCAATGTAAACAACACATGCATTTTCTAACACCTATATTAGCACCACTTTAGTTTTTTATTGCATTTCAAAGGGTTTGGATGGACATTAATCCTTAAACCTTTCTCAAGTTCCTGTCTTCTTTCTGGCTAGAATTGAAACAGATGCTTGACATGCTTGGTAATGCTCCAACTAGGATCAGAGTTTTTGTTATTTCTTGGAAGTTTCAATAACTCTCTTCAAAGATCCACTGTCATCCTTGTAGTCTTCCTCCAGCCCACTCTGAATACTCAGTCAATCAGCAGCTGTGAACCTGAGTGGTGTTTACGTCAGTTTCTTCCTGCCTCTACTTCTGTCTCATGTCTCCCACAGCTAATGTGGTTGGTGGGGCAATGCTCCTCTATGTCACCATCCAGAAAGCGGTATTTTCTTCCTTCTCCTTGCCTTACTGTTTTCAAAAGATGCAAGCAAAAGTAACTAGATGCCTATGAACACTCAAAGCCGTTTTGAGAGGCTTTCAGATGGTATATGTGTACATCTAATGAAAAGAGCTATATGGAGCATACTGAAGTTAGCCATTGTTTAAAACCTTTTCCACTGCAGCCAGTTATATGATTTCTGTCAGTCCAAATTGGTGACCTTTCCTCAGGCTCCAATTTGTGATGAGAAATCCCCTGAATATTAGCTCTTAATTTGTAATATTTCTGTATCTGGAAACATGTACACATGTTCCCATAGGCACACATTTGTTTTGTTAAACATTTGTGCGCACACAGGAACCAGGAGTCTCTTAGAAGCCAGAGAAAGGCGAGCAGGGGTTCTGTCCTTGTTGCCTGATCCAGACTTTTGAAACTTTGGGCTCACAAACAGCAAAGCAAACATATCTATGAAGGCTGTTTTGGGGGGTTTTTTTGACCGGGATTGGGAGTTGGGGATAAGTATCCAGTGAAGTCAAAACTATCTTGAATTGCACCCTAAAAATCCACATTGCATGCCAGCAGAAGCTGGAAGAACATCTGAGTGTATGGTTTGGCAACAGAATAGCTGTTTACTAATTTTTCCTCCAAAGTCTGGATTCTGATGATGAGAATAAATCCTTTCTCGAGTGTTCCTTTGCTGGGACATCAAGCGGGAACATGCACAGATACTTTAAAGGAAATATTCGAACAATCTTGTCCTAAATAATTACACAGCAATTAAGTATTATGCTAGTGACATTATTACAATTTCTTGTGCTATTTTTACTGATAGTAATCTGTAAATATTGATGCTCAGTTTAATTTAACAAAGAAATCATACATTATGTAAGAGAAAATAATAAACTTGCATTTAATGGCTTGTGTGCCACTAATGATAAAAGAGTAAGAGGGGTAGGAATGGAAAATTTGTAAAGGAGAAAAAAAGACAATAAAGATGACTTTCAGGAGTGTATGCAGACCTTCCAGATATTACTATTGCATTTCTTATGTCTTCAGATTCGTATAACTCTGTTCCCCAACCAACATCCTTCCGTTTTCCATATATCCTTGCAGTAGTACCCACATGTTATTATAATGCATGGTGACATTTTGTAATATCGCGGTCTATAGAGTTTTACGCTCATTTTTTTAATAGCAATGTCACTTCTATAAAAATGTCCATCTTGGAAATCTAATTATTTTCAAAAGAATTTCTATTACTGTATGGGACAATCATGTTATATTGCCTGTGACAAGCAGGGCTGCAAGCCATTTTTTATGTTTCGTCTGTATTACTAACAATGGCTGACCATTATTATTACTACTATAATATATTATTATAATATTTTACACTTTAATTTTAACTCCCTTCTATCCTATTAAGAGCAGTCTTAAAAAATGTCAGTGTTTTAACAGCTCTCCAGGATGGTGTTAGCTTTCTTACACACTTACAATGGGTAATGTTTCGGTCAATTGCTAATTTGCCCCCTAGATGGTTTTCCATAGGGTTTCTTTTTCCATTTGCAAAATTGTGAACCTCTTTTTATTTTACACACTGCTTTGAGGTACTAAAATATTGTGCACTTGTCAAGCTCATTTTATCCTCTGAAATGCAGACACACAACCCTTGTGCACATAGGTGGCACTCTATAAATTTACTACAAAAACTTGTCATACAAAATCTGTCTATTTCTCCATCTTTCCCAGTATTATCTGTTCTGACTGACAGTGGCTCTTTAGGGTCTCAGACGGGAGTATTTTGGGTCACCTACTACCTGATCCTCTTAGGATATCAAGGATTGAACCTGGGACCACAAAGCATATTGAGCTATGGCTTCCTCATACAAGTAGATATGTGTACACAAAGGAAAATTATAGATAGAATGGAGTCATTGAAATGATTCTGGGTGGAGCACCACCACCTGTGGATTAAGTTTCAGGAAACCAGAACAGATTGCAGCAGTGGGGTGCAACACAAAAAAACATTATTGGTACATGTTCTCTGCTAAGATACACAGAATTCCAGTAGCAGTTCTGTTTGTTGCTTTACACTCTTGGACTATAATTGTAAAATAAGTGTGTACGTATAAACAATTGTTAAAATGATTGCAACACAGGACGGAGAGAAATTCTTTGCCAAGAATACATCTAGAATAAAATAAATAAATCTGAATAAAGGAAGCACATCAGCACTAAGGAATTCGAAAAAATTTCGAGAGTAGAACAACAAAAAGATTGAAAAGCTTCTGTAATTGACTATTGAGGACAGATGAGATAGTCACTGAAGTGTGCAATTTGATAAATTAGCTATTAAAGGGAATACAATAAGTTGTCTGTAAATATATGAGGAATATAAACAGGCAGGATAGGAAAGTTATTTGATGTGATACAAAGCAAAACTGAGCAAAAACATTATAGTGAACTTCCAATACAAATTTTTGTGATGCCTACCAGATTAAGTAAACAGATTTGTAAAGATGTTTTTGACTCCTGAGTCCTATAAATAGTAAACAAAATAGTTATGACTTTGTGTGTACAATAAAAAGGGCATTGCTACTTATAGTGGAAACTATTCCCTACTTCATCTGGAACATAGGGTGGCTGAAGTGGTTTCAGTCTCTAGAACTTGCTTCATTGAGTGAGGTGTATGTGCAGGGATAATATATTTGACCCAACCCTTTTCTCCCTCCCTCTTCTGTTAACATTTTTCATGGGTTCCCATATGTCAATATATACTAGCAAAGTGCCTGTCACTACATACTTAGTTACGTTAATAGCATTGATTTCCAGCCCCTTAATAATTTTAGTTGCTCTTTTCTGCACCTTTTCCAGCTCAACAGTATCCTTTTTTAGGGTCAAACTGCAATGTGTTATCTACAGAGCAGTGCCATTATGTGGAAGGCACTTAAAGGGTACAGCTACCTAGCTAATGTAATATTTAGTTTGACTCTCACCTGCAGCAGGCAGAACTGTACATAGTATTCCAGGTATGATTGCACCACAGGTAGGCACAACAACACTAGCAGTTTTATTTTTGATCCCTTTCCTAATGATCCCTGGCATACTTTTTTCATAACTACTGCATACTTTATCAACATCTTCGTAGTGGAGCTGTCCATCATGATTTTGATATCTCTTTCCTGACTTGTCACTGTGAGTTCAGACTTTATCTAGGGTTTTTGTTTTTGCCCAAATGTCTATAATGCAGTACATTTGCCATTTGATCGCCTGTTCACCCATTTATATCCCATCTTTTGAAGCTCTTTGTAATCTCTTTTTGTTTTGTTTTTTCTACCATGAATAATTTGATGCAAGTAGCAAACCTGGCCACTTCACAGCTTATCCCTAACTTCAGACCATTTATGGACACGTTAAAAAGCATCATTCCCAGTGCAATATTATAATATACAGTGTCAATACTAAGTTGTCTGACTAGTAGACTTTAAAAGTCAAATTATTTACATTGCAGACAGCTATATGCCTCTTTTGTTGGATCTATGTAATCACTTGTCTTAAATTTTTTTCTATAAAAAACGACAGGCTTGTTTTGGTTGCTGATTTGTTTGTGTCTTTGAGGGGTTAATCACAGTGACTGATGCAAATTGAGAGCAAAGAAAAGAGCCCATGGTTAATTGGAGCTTTTATGATAGGAAAATTTCATCTCAGGTTAGATTGCCATGTAAACAATAACATGATCTTAAGTATGTGTGGAGTCAAGAATTCAGTGCAAATGTATGATGAGCAAAATATGCATGGATAAAATACTTGGAAATTACTCAGAATGTAACTAGGTGTTGTTGGTATAGCATTTTTTAAATTGCTTTGCAACATGTTTGTAAACAAACCTTGTTATCTAAGTGTGAAGAGTGTGTTTAAAGGCTTTGAAAGCAATTCTGCAAGGGGGCCAGGAAGGCAGGAGTGGCAGTGCTTTACTAATCTGCCCATCAAGACAGAAGGGTGGTATTTCCCTCCTCTTTTTTTTAAAACTGCACCAGTTCCAAAGTGGTATTGCAGAGGGGCTCAGATTTGACATCTTCCTGAGAAGGGCAAGCTCCCTCCATGTCCTACCCCAATCAGCTTTCATTTTCTTTGATCTTGAATGTGCTTGTTGCACATATGCTGGCCAGTAAATTCTCTTGAGCAACATCATTAGGGGCGTCAAAGTTCTTATGTGCATCCTATTTTTATTTCCTGTAACAGGTTGGAATGGGAGATGACTACATAATACAAGTTCATAATACTAGTACTTACAGTGTATATTGCTTGTTGATAAATGGATCATTCCCCCCCCCCCCGACCATGTATCAATTGGAAGCCTCTTGAAAAATTTAGTATTACTTTTCTAAAATAGCCAAAGGGAATGTGTAAAGGTTAATAGATGTGTAAAGGTTAATAGATAGATAGATGATAGATAGATAGATAGATAGATAGATAGATAGATAGATAGATGATAGATAGACAGATAGACTTCCCACTTTTTCAAGTAAATGCTGACACTCCCTTTTCTGCTTACCTCTCCTTTTCTTTGGGACTCCCATTTTATTCACAACATTTTTATAATCACTCTTGTAGTGCTTTTCTTTTACATTATAGTATTCTCTTCTCATATCCATTTTCTGCTTCATCCTTCCCTTCTTGTGCATCTTAAGGTTCTTAATCATCCATGTCCTTCCCTCCCCCACAACTCCCACCAGTTAATTTCTCCCACCAAAACTGAACTCCATCTCTCATCAGGCTCCAGCAATAACAGGGACTGGTGGGGCTTTGACGAGTGTCTTACAGAGGTTGGGGGGGGGGTCGAAGGCTGGCCCAGGACATGAGGCCCATGATTTAAGGAGCTTGGTGCCACCCGTTGGGCAGGAGTTTGGGGTGGGTGGGTAGGGGAAGGATCAGAAATGGCGGTGGGGGCGTAGGATATGTCAGAAGCGGAGGAAACAGCTGTTCAGGCAAGGGGCGGGGCATTCAAACCCCCACATTCCCTTGCCCCTCTGTCTCCTAGAACCAGAGATTTGAAGAGGGAAGTGCAGGAGAAGCCTCAGGTTGTGCATGCACACTTCATCAAATAAGGGTACATAAGTCTGGCGGGTGGAGGCATGGTTCCAATGTTGCTTCAGCTGCTCCGCCAGGCATGAACTTGGAAAAGTTAATGCCAGCTTAAGTAGACGCTAGAAGTGAGTGTTTGTGTGTGTATCTGGTGCAGCTTAGGAACTGCTGTGTGTACTTTTGTCAATAAAGAATTAACTACCGGCTGTTTACCTTTCTGAGCAGGGGGTATGTAGGACAGGCAGCATGGCCAATAGTCAATAATTACGAAGGTTGTAGTCCGGCAACATCTGGAGGGCCACATATTAGCCACCCCTGCTCCAGCATACAATTAACTTCTCTCTGTGTCTGGGTCAGAGATAGGAAACAAAGTGCCCTGCAGATGTTGCTGGACTACAACTTCCAGCCTGCATGGCCAGTGGACAACACTGATGGAAGCTGTAGTCCAGACATATCTGCAGTGTGCCATGTTTGCTTTCCTTGGTCTGGCTCTGCTCTATTGAGTCACGTTTCTTGGAAGAAAAACAAACAAGCCAGCACGCAAAATGTTTTCCCTGCAAATATATTACCTGCAAAGTCTGTTTTTGTACACCAATATGAATATTTTTACAAATCATAAATAGAATAAGAGATTTGTAAGTGACCCAATGAAGAACACATCCTGACACCTGTATTTCAGAACAATTCTTACATACTGTTTCTTTTCATTACAATAGCTTTCTGTGAGTGAACCTAGCTTCATCTGGCACAGGCTCTAGGGGGAAAAACAGCAGCAGATAGAAGTTTATTTGAGATCTTTTAGTATTATTCAAAAGAGACAAGTGGAAAAGATATTATTGAAAGTAAAGTTCTAAACTACTCAAACATCTAAAGGCTTTTGAAAACTTTATACACAACCCCAGTTAATTCTGTCATGTACCAAAGTGCCAAAAGATTGAGCAAGGATGAATGTTAATCCACTTTTATAAAATCAAAGGGTTCATATATTATTTTTTACTGTAAAGAAATAATTTGAATAAAATTTGACCCTTTCTTCAATAGTCTGTGGGTCAAATGGAACCCACCATTAAAATTCTCTAATATCTTTCTTGTATTAGCATTTCAAAACTCAATTTAAATATTCACAGAGCTCTTTTTTTAATAAACTTAACAAAATTCAGGTAATTTCCTTCAACTTTCTTGATTGAACGAAGGCAGTAGGTAGAGATATAAAAAAGATGTACAGCTATGAGCAAAACCTGAAATCAATTATATATAAAAATAACATAACACATGGAATGAAATTAATCAAAAGGAAAAAAAAATTCTACTATATGATTCTCTGGTCTGCTACCTGCAGGCAAGGAACGTAAATGAAAAAAATCAACATTCTTCTCTCAGATAAGGAAAAAATTAATAAAAATGTTTCTTTCCTACAGATCCCCTGATGCAACTTATGTTAAAAGTGAGTGGCTGCAGGAAGAACTTGTTCATTTTAAATAGCTCCCATTTTCCTTGGCCAGAAAAAAATAGCTTTTGCCTTGCTGTTAAGCTCAATTACATCAGGTTTGTGTGGATTTGCTGTGTCCAGGAACACCTCTGTATCCTCCCCATCCTTGTTAACTGCTGTCAGGCAAACTCAGAAAGGACTTGAGAAAATGATTTACAGTTTTTTCATAATAAGTAGCAAAGAAATAGTTTTAACCTTGAACCTGTTTAAAAGTTGGAGTTCCATCCTGCTTGTGATTGGGAATATCACAGGGTTTCCCTGACCAAACCTCTGTTAGCTCTTTAAATTCAAATGGTGGACAGTAAGAACCCTGGTTAGGTCCCAGATACTACCAAATGCCCTCACTGCAGTTATGTTAGGATCATGGGAAAGGAAGGGAGCAATGATTAGGGTTCATGGTCAATTGTTAAAAATGAGCCCATGCTGAGCCTCAACACTGGAAAGGTCTGTTCTGAATAACATGGGCTTGAAATGTGTGTCAGCATTACAAAATAATAATAATAATAATAATAATAATAATAATAATAATAATAATAATAGGAATCCCTTCTTTTTATTACTTACTTTGTGACTACTTTGTTCGGAGAGAGAAGAGGATTCAGCTTCCAGCATTCACTTCAGAATGGGTGTATATATAAGCTTAGATAGAGCATAAGATATTGTTCTAGTCACTTGGCATTTGGGTAGACCTGAAAGTTGATAGGACTTGGAATTTGATTTATCAGTTTGCCTCTGGAGACTGAGATGAAGTACACTTTTTTGACCTCATCCTGTCTGCTTCAAAGAGCTCTTCCAGAGGTGTACATTTCTAGGAATGCTTGTGATTCTAATAATGGGATCTCAGAATAACTGACAGGAATCCCCAAAGTAGAGGGCAAATGTCACTCTAAGTGCACTATATAAGGTTACAACTTGTCACTATATAGTAAATTTAGTTTCATTAAAATATACCATATTCCTTTCTAGAATATAAAATAATAATGTGCAAGCTCAGTTTCAATGTTTCTTTGTTTCCATGCTTGGCATTGACATAATACAGTGATGGGGTAGACCAGTTATGAGTAAATGTGTATTATCCATACTGCCATGTGGGTAAGCAGGTTGGTGGTTTATTTTTATTAAAATGTACAGATATATGCTTGTTATGTAGTAGCAAATAACAATGAAAAAGGAGCCTTCAAATAGGATAGATTCTGTTGGCTCAGATACAAAAGGGTATTCCATTATATCATTATATCATTCCCCACCTCCTTTTGAGGAATGTGTTGTATTTCTTCTTTCAAGTCTTGCCTGTCTGCTTTCCTGAAATGTTTTTGTGTGTATAAGTTGAAGGCTCTGATTATCATTGTTTATAGAGACTAAAGTCATGATTGACAGAATTATTTACCTTTAGCTCTGTCTTCAAAAGTATTCCGAGATTCTCATTTCAAGTCCCTTATCTACTTATCAAATATAAAATAAGACCATTGATACTAGAAATACTTAGCTGGCTATTAAATACAGAGGTAGTATAGTACTATAAAACAGGATAATTCACAAGTATATTTTTGACATGAAAGCAGATGGTGTATACTTATCCCTGCCCCCAATCCCGCCATTGATATTGTTCATACCCAAGTATACGTACTGGCCTTTGGGTCCAAAATACCCAAAGTGTTGGATTCTGGCCTTAAGGTATGATGTGAGTACAAGATATCAGTACTACTGCACAAATCACTAATAACTCAGGATCGGAGTAGTTAAAAAAGAACCTTCATCAGTACCTTCTGAAACAAAATCTGCAGTCTGGGGGAGACATGGTTCCATTAGTCGGCATAGCATGAAAAATGGGCCCCCAGAATAGAGTATTTTCAGTGGTGATACCACGACTATGGAATTTCCTGATTAGAGGGCAATCCTATTTCACTGAAAGGCAGTGAGGGTCCTGCTATTTATTGTTTGTTTGTTTGTTTGTTTGTTTAATTTATATAACACTTTTCATCTAAGGAGCACAGGCAAAACACAAAAATACTTAAAACAATAGCAAAAAAACCAATACCCTCCCACAGTTTAAAAGGCCATAGATTGTTTATTTAGCCATAGGCCTGAGATAAGAGAAATGTTCTCTCCTGGCCCCTAAATATATATAATGAAGGTGCCAGGCTAGCATACCAAAAACGAGGGGCCACCACAGAAAATGAGGACTGCCATTCATATAATCATACCTCATGTTGTGTCCGCTTCAGGTTGCGTTTTTTTTTTTGGGTTGCGGACTGCCGAAACCTGGAAGTACCGGAACGGGTTACTTCCAGGTTTTGGCAGTCGCGCATGCGCAGAAGCACTAAATGGTGCTTTGCGCATGCGCAGAAGCACCAAATCGCAACCTGCACGTGCACAGACGTGCAGGCGCAGGTTGCAAACTTGCATCCCGCACGGATCACATTTGCAACCTGAGCATCCACTGTATTTTACTTCAGTTGTTTGTATTTGATATAGCTTAGATAAAATAAGGTTGGTTTAAGTTGCATGCCTATAAAGGTACTTGGGAGTGAGACCCATTGAAGTCAATTGGACTTGCTGCTGAGTAGGCGTGCACTGTAAGGAACACTTTAAAGACCAAGCTAAATAAGAAGAGCAAGCTATGGAAGACCATCTACTTCTGTGATCATCTACTTCTATGAAACCTTAGGTACAGATGTCCAACTTTACACTTTTATTATGTGACTACTTGTACATTATGTTGGTACAATGTTGTTGGTTTCTTTAAAGGCCCCCTTGAGGATGCTGTTGAGGATGAAGAAGAAGAGTGTCTATCAGAGGGAAATGACATTATCTCCAAAGAAGACTTTCCTCTGGAGGGAAGCTTTTCTGCAGAATTTGAGCCTGGGAATCTGAGCTGTGAAGAAGTGGAATACTTTTGTAATAAAGGTAATCAGTATTAAGCAATCCTTGGGTCAGCAATCATTTGTATTGAATCGACTCCCTTGCAAATGTTTTACACAAAAAATTCCTCTTTTGACATAATCAG
The DNA here is from genome assembly GCF_027172205.1 of Podarcis raffonei. NCBI lineage: Eukaryota > Metazoa > Chordata > Lepidosauria > Squamata > Lacertidae > Podarcis > Podarcis raffonei. Next base: position 21,732,371 of record NC_070608.1, on the reverse strand, counting down.
ATGTACCCAGTTCTTGCCAAAGAGTTTGTTAAGCAAATGCTACTTCAAACTAACAAAGACTGTTTTTACGGACAGTCTCAATGCAAAGTTTTTAGCATTTGCTCCTACTGTACCATTTTGCCTTGTTTGATTGTGAACTTAAGACAAAGAGCCTTCCTTTTACAGCACACATTAAAACTGGTATGTGTTCATATTTGGTTTAGGTTTAAAGGCATTTCATTCTGGTTCTGGCAGTCAAAAAGTCATTTGAATTAATTAAATAAAGTGGTACAAGTGCTTTAAGTGTATGGTGTGGATGTAACCACACTATATTCTGACTTAAGAAACAAAAAATTGCAATACATGTTACATATCAAGTCACAAATCTTGGTACTAGTAGCAACATGTTCAAGGTGAATAACAAAAATAAATTATATTTTAAAAATAGTATCTTCTCAGAGCATTTTCAAAATAATTTTGTCCAATGCTGTTTTAGCTGTGTTCCTGTGGTTTTGATTCCTATGAACTATTGATTACAACATTATAAAACATTCCTTTAAGGTGATTGCATGGGCTCCATGATGCTCAGTAACTTTTCAAAGATAAGCCATGAGCAAAAGACAGGTTGGGCAGATTTGCATACCACGCTAAACCTATTTAGCAGGATGCAAATGAACATAAATGAGCTGCAACAAGCCTTGAGCTCTCACACTCCTCTCTCTTCCTCCTGTGCAGCAGAAGTTTGGAATCTATCTCTTCTGCTCAACCATGGTTTTTTACATTTCGATTGATAAAGTGTGGCTAACATTAATTATGGATACTTTCAAATCCAGTCATCTTTAACCGTAGTTGAAGAGAAGCTGTCTTGAAAAAAATTAAGAAAGTGGACAGTAAAAGAAGCTTGAACAGCTTTATAGCTTCACTTTCCAGACATGGAGCACAAGAGGAATCTAGCTTATTTCTTTCTTTGAAACATTTTTTATCCTATTCAGACAAGTTCAAGGTGAATAACAAAAATAAATTAAAACAACTTTAATAAATCAAAAATTCTCCTGATTGGGTGGTTGGTTTTGCCCTTCAGTTCCTCCAGTTCCTTCTGCTATATCAACGGTTCATTGTGCTTGGGTGCATAATAGTCAACTCTTTCCCTCCCTAAAACTGAGTTGACAAAAATGTGTTTGGTTTCTTAAAGCATGAAATGAAATGAATTGTATTGGTTTTAACTTTAATGCTGGACTTGAGCTGTGTCAGTCTGTTCTGACCCTCTTTTGGAACTCTCTCTTACTTGTCCTGCTGAGTAGCTGAGATAATAATGATTGGATTGTCTTACCCCTCTAATGATAATTTGAATCTACTTTGTCCCAGCTGCTTACATTTCAACCAGGAAATAATGGTCTAGTTCAGATGTAACATAGACAAGCACAAACCCTGTGCCTATGCATTCTCGGGGATGTAAAACAAGTTTCAAACCCTGGTTTGTTCAGAACCTGCCCATCATAGTTTTTCAGTGTGGACATAAACTATGGTGACATAACATGAAACGGGTAACCCAAGGGAGCCTTCACTCACGGCATGCCAAGAAGGGAGGGATGGACAGGTGATGTGCATGGGCATAAGACTTGTACAGATACCGGTTTAAAAAGCTGAAGCTGGACCATTGCTTCTTGAGGCAGCAAAGAGCAAAGAAACTTTAAGTTTGTTTAATTGTCTCACCCATATAAAATGGTATATTTGTTACTGTCCAGTCACTGTATCATATGTTATTTTATGCCTACTGTTTAAAGTCTTGGCGGCAGTTATCAGAAAATGGTAATGTTATACTAATGCAGCCTTCTTCTAAACCACTTAGAGGTTTTATTAGAATCAAACGGTATATACATTTTGTGAAATAAACAAATACATAAATAAAAAGTGAAAATACACTGGTGGAAAGGATTCCTGAAACTTGTAAAGATCTTGCAGAAAAATAGCTGTTTCATTTGCATCTGCTAATAACAGTTTAACTAGAAACTGCAGCTAGATCAATATGTAAAATTCTGACTCTGCACATGGTGTTTTTGGCTCTCTTTGCTCTCAGAAGGTTGATATTTCATAATATTACAGTTATAGTAGAAGCCACATCTGATTGACTTCTTGGCCCGTGATTTCCAGCCCTCCAAGCTTCTTATACCTGCTTTTTTCTTTACCTTTAGTGCACATCTTAAATTACCTCTGTGCCCTCTTTCTTGTTTTACTCCAAATCTGCTTTATCCTTGAGTCTTCCTTTCTTGAGTCCATGTCTCCCACCATCTTCCAATGGTTTCTGAGATGTCTGTTCTTCAGTCTGTTTTCCTATGCCTCTTAGCCATCCTATCTCTCCCTAGCACTTCCATATTCATTCCCCCAATAACATACAGGTCCTTCCTGATACTGAGATCTGTAAAGTGTCTCAAAGCCTCCTTGTGCCCAAATTATCTGTCCTCCCTCCCACCCCACACATTTCTTTAAGCGTTATTTCCTAGCTCTTTTTCCTTCAGGTTTTTCTATCTCAGTGCATTACATGCTCCGCACCTGTCCTTCAGCCTCCTTGCCTCTCAGCTTCTGTCTCTTAGTTTCCCTATATTCTAGACATCTTCTCAGTCCTTAGCCAAATTTACAACTTTCTTTTCCCTCACAGAAGCTGGTCTACAAACTCTGCCATTTACTCAGTAGCTGAGCATTCTCTGTTATGGCATCACCTAAGCCATTCATTGTCAGAGGCTGCACTTCCGTTAGCTCAATATCACATAGATTAGGCACTTTATTACCTAATGCATATTCATTTAGGCTGCAATCTAAAGAAACTATTTATTGTTCATTGTATGCCCAAATGAAGCTTCCCCTTATAGTTTCCACAGCTAATGTGAATGGATTGTGGAAGGTTTGCCCTATAATGGTTTGCCCTGTTGGTTGTGGAAGGTACAATGGTGAAAATGAAAGAGGAACCTATCATTGCTTCACACATGCACAAATGAGTTTTTAAGTCATGTTCCTGACTTCTGGCTGTTCTGAACAATTAGAAACCCCAAAATATGAACTTCAGATTTGTACATCACTGAAGCAAACAGTAAAGCTTTTGCTTAGAGTTTTGGTTGGTCATCCTGATTCCAAAACTTGGGTTTACTGAAGACATCTGTTGCATCTTCACACATAAACACACGCACGGCTACATGGTCTTTGACATCTTCACACTCCTTGTGGGAGATGATGTATAGCAATATTCATAAAAGAAGCTGTAAAACTGTCCTTCACTGCCACAGCTACAAATGAATTTGGAAAGGATATTTCTAAGAATGAAAGTGTACGTTGTTGTTGTTTAGTCGTTTAGTCGTGTCCGACTCTTCGTGACCCCATGGACCAATGCCTGTTGTCTTTGTCCATGGAGTTTTCTTGGCAAGGATACTGGAGTGGCTTGCCGGTTCCTCCTCCAGGTGGATCACGTTTGGTCAAAACTCTCCACTATGACCTGTTCATCTTGTGTGCCCTGCTCGGCGTAGTTCATAGCTTCTCTTGAGTTCTTCAAGCCCCTTCGCCACGGCAAGGCAGTGATCCATGAAGGGGATGAAAGTGTACATAAACCCAGTAATCTCTTTCCAGCTGAGGGCGGTGTGACAGAAAATGTCTACTTTGAAGTATTGAGAGAACCTATCTGGATGGAGAGTATTATAAAGTCATTCCTGGATTGTCCCGCCCCCCCCCGCCCCCCTTCTTTTTCTTTTAATGCTCTGGAAAGGACTGAAAATTTTATTAAAGGGACCTTGGAAATTCACTTGAAGTGCATTGGGTCATTTCCCCCACAAACTCCGTATTAGATTTTCAGTGCACCTCCTTGCCCCAGGCTCCACTGCATATCAAAGAAGAATCAACCAAATAACTAAAAGTTCACACACAACACAAAATAGCACTAGCATTATTTTATAACTTTGTGTCAAGGACTCCAGGGGAAACTTCCAACTAAGAAGCTGAAGCTTTGAGGCTGAGACTTAGCCTGGTGAGCTACCATAGTCTATGAATGTGCAGGTCTTGGGGGTTTCATTCAGCCACAGAAAGGATTTTGATGTGCCACAACAGCCACTGTGGTATAAATACTGGCAAATACAGCCTGACAGTAAGCTTGATCCTCTTTTCTTCATTGGTTAAAAATGTCTTCATTCAGTTTGATGAAGGGTGGACTGAAATGCCCTCCCAGATGTGCAGGTAGAGGGGAATGGGGGGCATTTTAAAGAATATTTGGAATTGGGTGGTGAAACTTAGCTTTCCCTTCCTGAGGAACTGCACCTGTGACTATATTTCTGAAAGTTTAGGAGGGGAGGTAAGGTAAGTTGCTTCTATTCTCTCTAGCTGTGAATACTGGTGGAATAATTTAATATGAGCTGCATTTTTGCTGAGTCTGATTAATTTCAGTTGATTCTATTATTTGTGTTTGTCTTGATATTTTGATCATGAGCCATGTAATTTTTTTGTATAAGACACAGTTAACCTCTGGTTTTAGAGTTTGCAGTTTATGTTAGGTGGATGAGACCTAGCATGGCAAGGGGGGGGGATATATATCTGCTACTGGCACTTAAAAGTATATACTAAAAGAGAAGCTGAAATTACCCATTAATAGTTAGGATGCTGTTTAAGAAGTTCAACCTATGTAATCAGTCTTTGTTTTACAAATCATACTTTGTAAGTAGGTTATTAAAGCTGCAGTCCTTTACACACTGTCCTACGAATAACTTCCATGGATCCTAAGGGTGCTTACTTCTGAGCAGACATGTGCAGGATTAATTAAATCTTGTGATTGTTCCCTTATTTCAGTGTGGCTTGAGTATCAGCAATGAGCCTTTACAAAAGAGTCAACAAAAGCTGAGGGTAGGAGTTGGTACAGATGTAAAAACGGTTCAGACACAGGGAACCACTCACAGGAGTATACATTTCTTGGCTGCCGTGCCTTCTATTCTTTCCTAGTTGGCCTTCATTAAGTGATGCATTGACACAAACATTAACCATAGTTAACATTGACTGGATTCTGTATTCTTAACCAGAGTTTTCTAACCAGTTTTAAACCCTGATTTCAGAAGCTTAAGAGGAAACTTGGGGTTATAGTTAATAGAAGTCAGTGTGGGCAACCATGTATATACCAAATAACTTGCATGAAGTGTGAAGGAATTTGTGTGCAAGTTGTAAGGAGCTGAAGAAGGAGCCCGTGATCCATTGCACTGCTCCTGATGTTATAAGTGCTGCTAAAAGACTCCGGTATTACATTTTATTGTTTTCTGCATCCTTTTTCTCCTTCATGCTGTGTCTGTGTGGAGCTGTCACTGGCACTGTCTCTAACACTCACCAAATCCTTGGCAGCCTAGAAAATGATTTCCTGGTATCCCTCCTTCCTTCTGTTGAATGATTTTATGTGAGCATGTGTAAATATTTTCTGCAGCTTTTGTGTCTAGCTTTGATACTTAATATATTTGCTTGTTTTTCTTTCTTGCTATGTGTGTCTGTGCTTTAAAATAAGCAGGAAGGTCTAGTTATTTTTTTTAATGAAATATTTTCAATCAATAGTGATTTTCCCTCTCCCGAGCAATGTCTTTAATGACATATTTTCTGCTCTTCTAATGCTCGAGCAATTGGGAGCAGGATCAGCATAAGGCAGCTATACCATACAGTAATCACTCTTGAGTTCAATAGGGAGGTCTTTACAGACAACTTTGTTCTTTTTTCTTAACGGGATTAAGAAGATCAGCTCTTTAAATTTCTTGCATATAACAGTGACATTTCCAGGGTGTGCTTAGACCAAAGAGTTCAAAGTGAAGGAATAATAAAAAAAAAACCCACCCAAAACCGAAAAGCCAATATGACTTTGTTTTTTACCTTGCTGGAGGAGCTGTTTCTGCAAATCGTCTATAAGCTTATTGACCTGCATCTTTGACTCCTTGTTTTCTCTGGATTTGGCTGGAGTGTAGACACTGATAGAGCACTGATAGAGGTGATTGAACAGCCCCCAGCTTTGCTTGGCACAAGGCCCCACAACTCCCCCAGGATTGACATTATCTTTTTCTGACAATACTTCATGTTTCTTCGAGCTTGCACTTCCTTAATTTTATTATTTATTTTTAATTCTTCCTGGAGCCTTTATGTATGTTTTTCAAGGAAATGAAGGGCACACTAATTCTTTTTGGTAAGCAGAGATAGTGTATAATACATGATGACATGTGTTCCCCAATGGAAGGGGAAAAGGAGGAAAAGGCTAATGTATGTAATAAACAGTACTTTTAAAAGATTTTCAAAGAATCATCAGCATCAAATTCCCGATGGTTTGTGCATATATTAACAATGAGGATTTGTATTGCAAAATCTATTACTTGATATATTTTGTCTGTACCATGAAAGTTTATTTGATCCAAAAAATTATGTGTACATAAGTAAATGTACTGCATGTGCAGCTGGAAAACATGGTTTCCTTTGCAGTTTTCTCTACTGCTCATATGCCCAAAGAGGCAAGCCTCTGTTTAGTTTAAAAAAGTAACTTGCCTCTTCAAAACTGGGAGCTGCTATAGACATTCAAACAATTTATCAGGAGTGTAGCCAGAAAATGCAATCTGTTTTAAATCAGCTTTTGGAATTCATCAGAATTTGCTTCTGGTTTTCCTTGGCCAGAAGTAAATGTAAGTGAATTAAATAGAATTACAAACATACAGAGTCTAGTTTAGAACAGACTTGGTTGATCTCCACATTTGAACTCAGATTGGAATTACTTCTCTACGTCAGATAGAGGGTGATTCTGGTAGTAGTTCCCTAATCTTGGATCAAGTGCTGAGTGTTACAAGATCTAGATTCTTTTCCAGATGCCCTTCTGGGTCTTCATGAGAGTTCAATAGCCTCAAACTATAGAGCTAGATGTAAAAAGAGCTTTTACAGTGTGTGGTAATGATCCCCCTAAATAAGACATCAGAAATGCTGAATTTGAGGTTGTTGGCATCTGTCTGTCTTGAGAGTCACTGGAGTGTGCCTGCAGGGGTGAAGTCAAAACTGCTGGAGAATCACAGTGCCTGCTGTGGCTGCAGATACCGGTAACTCATAAGTGCTGCCTCCCATGTTTGTTTTGCTTCATTAGTAGCACCAAACTGAACTCTCTGGGGCACAAGCCTGGACAGTGTGTATGGCGGTCCATGGTTGCCCAGTTGACAAGACCCCATTCTTGGCCTTGTTGGTGTGTTCCAAAGGAAAAGCAGAGAAATACATTTGAGGTGATCTATTAATTAGATAAGGACTATAAACTAACACAACAGGAACAGAGTAACTGACTGATTTGCTCTCATCTAGCAGCCACTTTTGTACCAGGTAGTCTGTTTCCAATTTCATCCAAGAGGCAAGTATTCTTCCTTATGCTTTTGTTCTCAATGGCTTGCTGGTGGAGAATCCTAGAATATTGTTTAATAATAATGGACAGCCCTGACCCAAAGAATTTGTTCATCGTAGTGTTAATACAGAACTGACTTTATCAGGGAAAATATTGTTGCATCAAATCTGTGGTTTTGGATAAATGCTCTTTATGACAGGATTACCACACAAGTTAGAATAAAAATGTAAGCAACTTTTGACCAGACATATTTATTAATGGCAGTTAATTTATTTTGATTTATTCCTCACCTCATCCCCTCAGGGTGAGTTACACTTTCAAAACAGCACCTAATCCAATAAAATTTAATTACTGGGGCAGCATAGCTGTTGAAGGAGTACTGAGTAGTGGTAAATATACCAAATAATATGATTCAGAGAAGCTATGTAAGCATACAGGTGAGAGAACCAAGAGAAACTGCTGCTTTCTTTTGAGGTTTTTCCAGCTGCAGCTCCTAATTCCCCAAATGTACACTGTAGTTTAACCCTAAAAATGGCTTCCCTCTTCAGCTTTTGGAAGGGCTAATCTAGTTGTGTACATGATTCTGTTCCTTGTGCAACTAGGCACATGCAGAGCTTTTTGATTCAATGGACTTCTATTTAATAAGCAAGATCTAATCTTAGGGTTGTGGTGGAAATCCCCAAAAGTGAAACTGGGTACATTCAGGAAACTGTGAAATACTTCAGGATCAATATTAAAGATGATTTCATGTTTGGATACACTCTTCTCAAGTTCTGACGTACGGTTTTCACATAATCCCATTGGGCAGCATAATACTGGCTGCTGTCTATTCCATGGAATGTGACTGTTCTTGTTCCTCCGCCTCCCTTCTCTCTCTGTGTGTATTTGGCAGCTATAAAGCTATGTGCTTCAAGTATAAAAGCAACATACTGCTTGTCACCAGCACTTTAAAAAATGTCACTTTGTAAGTAATAAGCACCAATTACTAAGTGATAGGCGGCAGTCAGGAGAAAAGAGCAGGAAAATATGGGGTATAAATGGTGCTAAATGAGTGCAGCAGAGAACCTGCAATTCTACAGTCGTCGTCCCCTACTCCTTTTGTCCCATTTCTGTCAGACAAAGCTGGGTATGGCTAAGAAAAGAACTGACATAAAATAGATTTTTTTTAAAAAAAATCAATTAAATTAAAAAATAACAGAACCCCTGTTTTACTGAAATGCAGCTCAATACTACAATAATTACCGTATTTTTTGCTCTATAAGACTCACTTTTCCCCTCCTAAAAAGTAAGGAGAAATGTGTGTGCGTCTTATGGAGCAAATGCAGGCTGCGCAGCTATCCCAGAAGCCAGAACAGCAAGAGGGATTGCTGCTTTCACTGCGCAGCAATCCCTCTTGCTGTTATGGCTTCTGAGATTCAGAATATTTTTGTTCTTGTTTTCCTCCTCCAAAAACTAGGTGCGTCTTGTGGTCTGGTGCGTCTTACAGAGCAAAAAATACGGTACGCACATGGATATATTGTTGGCTAACTGGATGTTTTTCTTTGAGGACTTTCCTTCTTAAATCATAGTGAATCCCATAGCTCTTAAATCAGTGGATGTAATGCTTCCTAAAAACCTAACATAGGAACACCCCTGAAATTTTTTAACCTCCAAGAGTGAGATAGGAATTATTTACATGTCATAATCTCTCACTTAAATCTGCTTAAATCTCAATGTACTTTTTCCCACCAGGTGGTGGATCATTTGAAGAAATGATGAGGCAGCTACAGTTTTCCAATTGTGTTTTCAAGTTTCAATTTCTGATAGAGGGACTTAGAGAAACCTCCCCTTTCCCCCATTTTTTCCCAATTTGATTCCAACACTGTCTTGTGAGAGGAGCACTTCCAGCAGTTCTGTATTTCCAAACCCATTCGATAGACTTGTACATGGAGAAGGTTGTGGCAACATTGTTTATACTATCAGAACTGTAAATTACTTAGGCATGCCTGAGCAATTTGATATTTGTGGATTCCAGTGTGAACTGACAGAATCTGATTCTCCTAAATGACTGTGTAGTTAGATTTCCACTGACTTTTCTATCTCCTGAATGTCCTGTTCAAAAATTCTATCAACATTTGTTTAAAACACATATTTTTTAAAGAAAATATGCTTGAAAGTATATATTTAAATACTCATTCATGAGAAACTTTAAAAATTAGCAAATTCACGTGGATATAGGACAGTTTTATGGGCAAATAAATGCAAAAGTGTCAGACTAGAAAATGATTAAAATCAATCATTCCTAAAGTCCATTGCCAGAACTTTGGGCAGATTGCAAACAATAACCCATTGAAGTGAAAAATACTATGCTCCCAAGAATGTATCTGCTTTTGGTGTGTCATGATTCACTGCAAAATTAATTTGACTCTGAAGTCATGATGTGAAATACTTGCGGGGGTTCTGATAATGTCCTCTTCTTGTGCTCTTGCTTCACTTGACTATTTGTCTAAAGAGCACCCCTTTTGCATTTGGGACTGAAGTTGTGTGTTTGAACACCTACAGACTTGAGAAGTTCTCCAGACACGAAGCCAGTGTTATATTGTTCCATGGTACAGACCCATACAATATAAGATATGAGCTCTTTGAAATTTACATACTGATGTTGATGTGCCATATCTCACTGCAGAGGTAGCCTCTATCTTATGCTTTACTATGGCTGAATAGGTCGGAATAGAAGGAGCTGTTTTTTAATTCTCACTGAAATCTGCTGGAATATATAGTACATTGTCTTTTTTGCTGAGATAATGTTACACCATTGCTGATGGTGGGATGAGGTGGATTAAGTTATTTGCACCTATTGAAATCAGGCTGAAAACTGTGACAAATTTAGCATGAATCCAGCCAAATGAAAACTGGCTTCTGTTAGCTTGGTTGTACTGTTTAAAATTAGGTTGGAGGCTATAACTTGAGCCTTCACTGATAATTGTTTTTAAATCAGCACTGAGTATTTGTATTTTTACTGACTTAGGGCAGTAAATTTAGCAGCTACTAGGCGCTTGCATGATATTTCCTTTACTTTGTGAAAATTATTGTTGTCTTTCATTTTTTTCCTTTTTGCCATGTTCAGACTGCCAAGGATCAGTGTAGACCTCTGAAGACCAGCTGCTGGAAATAAGCAAAAGGAGAAAGCTGTTGCCTTCATGCCCTGCTCCTTTTGTGGGCTTCCCAAACGCACCTGACTGTTTCTTGTTAGAAACAGAATGCTAGATGAGATGGACCTTTGGACTGATCCAGCAGGACTCTTTTTGTTCTTATATTATTAAGGCCCGTTGTGGTTCCCTGCAGTGTGTACACATAGTATGGGCATGTAAATAGCAGCAACGAAAGGAGAGCTCTCTCATGGCACTCCAAAATTTGATGTATTTATTTATGATGCTCTGTAGTGTCACTTTGAAACAGAGTTTCCACTGTAATTTTCTGTTTGGTGATACTAGTAATTTAGTTTTACATTTATGCTTCCTGGAAGAGTAAACTTGAACTCCATTCCAAACTTTTCACATTTCCCTCTCTTCTTGTAGGCAGCTTTCTGTTTGTAACTAGAAGTCCTTTACCGAAAGCTATCTTGTCTGATGATAAAACCATGAGTGTATGAAGCTCACACATTTTTCATCTCTTTTATGACCTTATCTTTCATGAGCGGCTTCTGTGAAGGTATCCTAACTATAGAAAGCACCTGGAAAACATATATGATATCTGTACTGTGATAAGCAGTTGTGAACAAGAAACTAGACCTGTCAGTTCTGAACTGTTCATTGTTAAAAAAAATACTTTGTAGATTTAGCCGATTGCAAAATACATTATAGGGGGACGAACAGCTGCTGTGATAGTCAAGAAAGCTCAATAGCTACTATTGCATAAGAATTTTTTATGAGAGACTTATATTGAGGGGATGTGCATGGATTACTGTAGTGTGAAGAATGCCTGTATGACACTAGAACTTCAGTCCTAAATGCATGTGATTTTGTCAGGACTTCCAACTTTGTGTCTTTTGGATAGCAAAGTAGCATCCTGATCCCCCCCCCCCCAAATGTGACACTTCCAATTATATGGAGGGGGGAAATTACTGCCAATGTGCAAACAATGCTATATTCTGTTATGCTGTCGATAAATCACAATCCCAGCTAATAGGCCACAAAGTTTACTCAGCATTTATTTTCTAAAATGTGCTAAGGTTCAAACCCATCTCCTAAGGACTGCCTTCTGAGCTAGGTGTATTTCCCACCTATGAAGTGGGAACTTTTAAAGAATCTCATGGATTTTTTTTTTTTTTTTTTTGGTGAAAATCTGTGCTGTCCTTTTTTTCTCAGAAAACACATAATCCCTTCCCCCCTCCAAATCTTCCCCAAATCCACATCTACATCAGAAAATATGAGGCTCATCATTGGTTTTACCCCACAAATCCCCTCAAATTAAATGTTTCTATGTTGGGGAAGGCTGATACAGACTTTTGAAGCTGTGAACAAGCTTCAAGGATTTGATTCTTATAAAGTTTTGTAGGATTTATTGACATTTTAATAACTCCCTAGATGCAAACGTGCTAGAATATTGTTATTTTTAAAAATAAGATTGCTAATTTTATTGTCTAGTAGAGAGACTCGTGTGTGTGTGTGTGTGTGTGTGTAATATGCAGTTAAAATGATTAATTTCATTGTCTCGTGTTTGTGTTTTAAGATGGAGAAAGAGAGAGAAGTAGGAAGCAGAGGATGTTAATTCTGTGATTTTCCTTTGCAAATTGATAGGTGATGAAGAGGGCAGCCAAGAAGCAGCAGATTCTGACGGGGATGCACGGTTGGAGAAACCTGGACCACTTATGCTTGAAACAGAAGACTGGGATGGGCCAGGTAGGAATATATTGCTGTATAGATAAATGAACAGCCAGCACTGCAAGACTCAATGCTCCCTCCACCTTGCCAGTTGACCATAGTGAATGTTGTATATCATTTTATTTTTGCAAAGACCTTTCTTGGATTTTTTTATAGGTGAGTAGCAAGATAAAGGGGTTTTACTTTCGTCTCCATGAAAAGTGGAAAACAAAAGTTTTACGTAATTGAAAACATATAGCAAAAGATTCCTTTTCCTTAGCATTTTATTTATTTATTTTTGCTAAGTAGAGATTTCGGGGTCAATACCAAAAGGCCATCTGTCCAATGTACATCTGTCCAATGTAGCATTAAGTAAACATCCCATCAGTGCAAGGGTTTTTACTTGTGCAATGGGACTTCTCCCCCTCTCCTCTCCCTGTATGTTCCCTAATTCTGGTCCAAGGGTTCCCCCAACTCCCCAGAACGGTTTTCAGGAGGGCATGGAGCATGCACATGGGTGAAAGGGATGGAGACTCAAGTTGCATAAGTGGTAACCTTGCGCTGATGGGACCTGTTAATTGGATACTGCCTTATGTGTAGTAATTCTTCCAAATGTTAGAAGAAGTGTTATACTGAAATGGTGTCTGGTTTGCACCCAACATACACATTCTACTTTGGAAAAAGTCATGTGTGAAACATGACTCTTGAGTATAAACACACAACCCCCGGAGCCATTTTTATAATCATTGGTATGTCATTTCTGAGCATGCAAAGTTGTTTACCACCCTTAGCTTATCCGACAGCCTGAAAAATACGTTTATTTATTTAAACATTTTTATTTTATTTATTTTTATTATATTTATATAACGCCCTTCATCATAAGATCTCAGGGCAGCTCACAGAATAAAATACAGGATAAAAATAAGTAAATAATTAAAACGAAACAGCAAAGCACTCCCTTTTCTCTCATTTAAAAGACTGTAGAATATTAATCAGTCAGAATATTAAACCAGCTTTCTCACCAGATTTTAAGGTGGTGTACAACAAAATTTAAAGGTATAGCCATCAGACATAAAAATTATGAAAATGAAATGCAGCAAAAATCTGGGAACCTAAGTAAGGTAAACCAATCTCATAAACCTGGACTGGTAGCTCATTGGCACCCTGTGTAGCTCCTTTAAGAGCCGTGTAATTTGTGCATGATAGAATATCTCAGTGATTAGCCGAGTGCATGAGGATACAGTAATCAGTAAACTGAGCAGGGATTTAAGCTTGAGTTAGCATGCTATATCTGCTAGGGGTGTGCATTGACTATGTGTGAGTGAGGGCCAAATAACAAGGGAAACCAGGGTGCAGAATCATCATGAGTAGTCCACTTGAGGTGGCTTATGCTGCCCATCCTAATTCTAGTCGCAGCAGTGGTGTAGGGGTGAGCAACCCTATCTGATTTCTTAAGACATTCCTACTCCAAGTGGTGCCCCTAGCATCAAAATTTCCATATTTGTCCAGAAGGATACAATGGTTGATGGTATATATTGTTGCCGAGACATCAAGCAGAACCAATGTAGTCACTCTGTCTTTGCCCTTGTCTGCATAGATCATCCACCAGGATGACCAAAGCAGTGACAGTACTGAACTCTTATCTGAAGGCAGATCGAAACATATCTGACCATCCACTCTGTCCCTGGTCACTGGTAGCCACATATTTCACCCAATGAACTATGTGACTTGGCTATGGGGAGTCTAAATAAGCACTAAGTACCTCTCAAATCAATTGCTCAATGTTATCAAAACTATCATACCACAGATTCTGTCTGTATGTGTCTTTGCTTCTACATGCATCGCCATTTAGTCTAAAGGATATACTTTAGACTAGCAAGCAGTATGTGGAATGTTTTGTTAGCATTTCTTAGGGAGGGAGCTGGATATTTTAAAAAAAGATTTCAGGTGGGGCATTACTCTATTTTCCTTCCCCCTCGCCTGCAATCCTGAGCATACTTACATGAGAGTAAGTACAATTGAACTCAGTGGGGCTTCCTACTGCGTAAGTATGCATAGGATCGTGGTGTTAGCAGCCACTTAGAACAGTGGCATAAAAAAATGTTATCTGGTGACTGCCAATTGTTTTCTTGAAAATGTTCTTGGAATGACACTATGTGGCGATGCAGCATTGCTTCAGAGGCATTCTGGGATAAATGTCACGACCTAAAGTCATTTCAGGAGTTTTCTAGGTGGGGTGGAGATGCATAAGCAACAACAAAAAATAGCATTTTCAACTTTGTTTTTTAAAAAGAGAAAGCATTGTCACTTCACGATATGATAAGCACTTGTTGTCACACTGAGGTTCAGCTGTATACACAATACCTGGAAGTAAGTACCATTGAAGCCAGTGGGGCTTACTTCTAAGTAGACATGTATGGGATCACACATTAAACAAACTTTTGGCTCAGCACAAATTTCTGTACAATCATTTCCTAGATCTTCCTTGGAGTGTACCTGTAACTTTCAAAACTCTAATGAGAAGCAGCACCAACTTGTAGAGCCTGTTTATTGCTCTTTTAAAGACAGTAGCAGTGCTTCCTTAAATTATTTTTTTGGCTGGAAACTAAAGAGCTATTATCTAGTTTCAAACTCTGAGCTTACATTTAGAAGCACGTTGAGTTTAACAAATGGATATGGCAGCCAATGATGTTTTCAAGGACTTTTCTTATCAGTTTTCATTTGATATAAATCATTTAACACACCCTGGTCATTGACTTCAGAGTTAAGAGAGAAACCTGTGGACTGCAATCAATAAAGTGTAAGAGCTTCGTGTTTAGGCAGAAATCTAAGCTAATATTTTCTCTTACAAACAGTATAAACAGTGCAAATGCAACATGACAGAGCTGGAAAAAGGTGGCAGTTTCAACGACATGAATAAGAATGACCCAGACAGCCATTAGCTGTAAATAATGCAAAACTTGGTTTGTGGAACAAAAAAGCGTAAAGGATTAGATTTGTTTTTCAAATGATACTGAGGCGTCTCTTCCCTTGAATGCAGTTGAGTTTTGCCTTATGTAAAGATGTCAAAATTCATTCTGTAATTATTAGCATAACTGATAGGTGTATAATGGTGACCATATTTAAACAATAATTTCCTCAGAATAGCCATGTCTAAAAATGGAGAATATTCTCTTCAAAAGGGTGAAGGAAGCCCGAACTCTTTGTAGAAATAATTTATAATGCAACAACAACATTTTCATTAAAAAGGCCTCTTATATTTCAATCACATTTTCATCCTTGCTTGACTTTGCAAATTACTGTGTTCTGTGTATGAAGAGGAGCAGAACTCCAGCAGTAATTTTCTGAAACCAGCAGGTGGAAAATATAGTGCAAACAAAAATGAAGATACAGTATATCTGATTATGATGATGTTATTTATAATGTTGTTAATGATATACAAAAATATGCCTATATTTCACACAAAGCACTGCAGCATTATGTAAAAACAAGATTTGGCACTAAAATATATTACAATATATTTCATGGAAAACATTTTAAACCAAAAAGATCTCCTTAGCAATGAGACATTGTTGTTTTAGGTTACTCCACCTGCACCTGCACTTGAAAATGCACTTGAAAAATTCTACTTTCTATGTTACATTAACTGTACAAAAAAAATGTGTATAACTTCAACCTTTGGTTCTCATTGTCTCCAAATGAAAATGATGTTGGAATGTATAGAAACTTTGAATCTTTTCAAGGCAAGTGGGTAAATTATATGATCTATGAATGGGGAAAAATGGCATTTCATATATTGCTGTCTGTGAGACTTCAGGAGCTCTGTTGCACCAGGGAAGTTAGAGCAGCCAAATTCCAGAAGAGAAAATGGCAGTATTAACCGAGAAAGTGCCCAAAGGCCAAACAGTTTCCACAGTTTCAGGTTGAGTGCACCCGTGTCAGCATTGTCTCACTTGGCAGTATAACAAATGAACATGATCAGGAACCTTGCTTCATCAACATCTACTGTCTACAAGCCATAAAGGGAAGTGAACAGAAAACTAACAGAGAGCTGGAGTGAACAGACGTGCTGGAGGGCTCCTATATAGAAGACCACAGGAAATTTACTCTGGAAAGGATCTGTCCCCAGATATCCTTAAAACTGTCAAAAAATAAAAGAAGCCACTAAGACTGCCATCTTGTGCATTCTTGGAAATAAATCCCACTGAAATCAGTGGGGCTTACTTCTGAGTAAATGTGGATTGGAATGAACTTTCCTGCTGATTTGAATTACGTGCAATCTGAATCATTTTTCTTGAATTAAAGATTGAGGTTCTATGCAGAAGAATTATGATTTTCTGGGAATCATTTATTCATAAGAAATGCCCAGCCTAGTGAAGAATTGAACGAAACATGAGTAGACCGTATTAATATTCTGATGTAAGCTGACAAATAATAGCTGGTTTTGTCATGTGAGGATTATGAAGTGTGCCATTTTAGTGAAATGTGTGCTGGTGATATCCTTCTGTGTACACTATGTACATGATTTGGGGCGGGGATTGGGTTTTAAATGTTTATTTTAATAGGTTTTCTGCAACACCCTCTCGCCCTTTATAAATTACTCTTTTATTTGGTGCTATAAATGAATTCAGGGAGGGGGAAAACCAGGTAGAGTGTTTGGTGTACATTAGGATAGCTAGTTAGGAAACAGACACTGAAAATGCAGGATCTCCTTTTTACAAAATCAATCCTGAGAAGGACTTTGAGATTACAGTCCTGATTTTGTTTCCTTTTTGATTGGGGAAATGTGGTAGATATGGGATCTTGGAAAATGCTATTTGATGTAAATTAACAAAAATCCATGAAACACAGTTAACCATAGATATAGTCTGACAGTAAGAAGAATATTGTGAAGAAGCAGAGGAAATCATAGGACGGCTGTGTGTTACTCTGCCGGTGAATCGGTATTATCTCGGCTATCAGATAATGCAGTTATCATTAATTTTCACATTTGCATTTCAATCTTGGGAAGGAAATGACTCTTGCTGGATGAAGATAAGAGCTCTGTACCACTATAATGAACCATCATTTTATCCTGATGCTTTGTATCCATATGAAAATGAGGCTGGGTGTTGGTGTAGTATGTGACGAAGTGTGTGTGTGTGTTGGGGGGTGTCATAGAAAAATTATAACAAAGTGCCAAAATTACTACGACTTCAGAGTCCTTTATGAAACAAGAGGCAGTCAAAATAACACCTTCTATAGTGAAGTGGATGCTGGATTAAAAGAAGAAAGCCAGACACCCCTGTTGCTGGATAAACTGGAGGAGAGGGGCAGGGTAGGGGAACCTCATTGAATCATAAACATGTAATTCCAGCTTCCATCATCTAAATGAAGTATCCCAAGAACTGGAAGATAGCAGGCGATCTAATGCCCCCTTCTGCCGTTTATTGAAATGTTTTGAAGTTTTAGGGGAGCCGTACCTCACAAGGCTCACTACAGTGAACCACCATTGGTTCTTACAAAGACAAAAGTTGTTCTATCCTTCACTCTGCATTAACAAAATATTTTGCCATAGTTTTCTTCCCTGAAACATGAGCTGGGTTCCATGAGCTGCATATTCAATAGATTGTTTTTCTCTGAAAGCCAGCCTCCCATCCTATAGGATCACTGTTTTTGAAATTCCTCCCAAGACACAATCCTATACACGGTTACCTGGAAGCATGTTCCATTGAACTGAGTGGGGCTTACTTCTATACAGAGAACAGATTGTATCCAACAAAATGATACTTGGAGTAGACCCATTAGGTTATATCCAATACAGTGGTACCTTGGTTCTCAAACTTAATCCATTCCGGGAGTCCTTTCGAACCCAGAATGGTTCGAAAACCAAGACACAGCTTCTGATTGGCTGCAGGAGCTTCCTGCCCTCAATCAGAAGCCGCGTCAGATGTTCAGCTTCCAAAAAACGTTCGCAAACCGGAACACTCACTTTCGGGTTTGCGGCATTCAGGAGCCAAAACGTCTGAGTACAAAGCTGTTTGACAACCCAGGTACGACTGTATTAGTTCTACTTAGAGTAGACTCATTGAAAATAATGGACATTACTAACTTGACTCCTTTAATTTCAGTGGGGCTGCTCCAAGTAGAACTAAATTGGATACAACCCATTGAAATTAGTCATGTCCATTGTTTTCAGTGGGTATACTCTGAGGAGCACTTACCTTGGATACAACCCAATGTACAGGATTACACTGGTTTACCACATGGGGACAGGTGTTGGAGAAGCACAACTCCCAAACTGTGTTGGTTGTGCTCACCAAGTTGTGGGGTTCTTTGGATCAAAGCTGACTTACAAATACTGTATCAGGGTTAGTAGTTACTGTATTAGGCATTGGGTAGATTATTGGCTATTGGCCTAAAATGTTAATACCTTGACTTGGGAATCCAGGAATGAATGCTGGAATTTTGCTATTGAGGAGTGGGAGGCAGGGGCTCTGCATAAGTCTTTCAACCCATGACGGTTTTGCCAATGGTGCTATGTACTGAAGGAAAAACTGTACTATGAAAATAGGTTGGGGGTTTTAAGAGCACTTGCATTTTGGTGGTCTGTAATTTGGTGGTTCTCTATACAGTGGAACCTTGGGTTGCGGACGTAATCCGTGATGGAGGCACGTCCACAATCCATAGCGTTTGCATCCTGAAGCGCCCGCAATTCGGCTCTTCTGCGCATGCGCAAAGCGCGATTTAGCACTTCTGCACAGGCACAAGCAGCGAAACCTGGAAGTAACCTGTTCCGGTACTTCCAGGTTTCCCGTGGTCCGTAACCTGAAAACACGTAACCTGAAGCGTCTGTAACATGAGGTATGACTACTTCCAGTTTAGGACACGAATGCCAAACTAAGAACAACAACAACAACAAAAAAGCTATGGTACATCTTAGGAGATTTCTCTTCATGTTGAAAGAAATAGCTATGATGCTGCATGTCCCAGAAAAACCAGTTTTGTACTTCTGACCTCTGACAGTGTGTATGTAGAATCAGATCATCTCTTTTCACACCCAAATGTACTTCCCTGCTATTCTCTCTTTCTGCCACAAGAGTGTTGAGGAGAATAGCATGGGTTGAGGTCAGATTACTGTGTTAGATGAACAGAATGAGCACCACAGATTCCCTGGTCAGATCCCCCCTAAGTGTGAACAGAAGGGTCAAAGTCTTTTGTGGGTAATTGTTTCTCTTATTGGACTCATAAACATAAGTGTGGCAATACAATGTAAACACATAAGCATAAGGGACAAGCTGTCAGGGGAAAATCCCATTTTTGGACATGGTACATAATATAGTAAAGACATTTAGAAGTTCAACTTTCTGTTGGCTGTGCAGTGAAGGACTTAGAGTTTGAAATTCTATTGGGAATCAACAGACATCTGCATTACAATACACTGTTCCTTGTAGTTTCATGCACCAGGGGACCCGCAGAATCTGGCAGGAAGCTTTGCACTTTTCAGCTGTCTCCACTGTATTTTGGTCATAAAGGCAATCACATACTCTGGTAATTGCATAGGACTAGGAAACAATGTCAGCTTCTGGAAGCAGATGGGTTGAGAATCAAAAGGGGCATGTAATTGGTCCACAACCATTTTGCTCTTTGTTGTGTTTTTCTCATTAATTCTGCCAAGATTATTCCTGCATAGCAACAATTTTTCTTGAACTGTTGAAGGACGGGTGTGTTAATATACTGAACAAGTATGCCCAACATGGAATCATTTAGAAGGAAAACTACAGTCCAACAAGTACATGCAAACAAAGAGTGAGCTAGGAGAATGCCAATTCTTTCTGAAATTATGTAGTGTTTCGACTGATTTCAATTATGTATCCCATGTTTTTACACATAATAATATTTTCTCTAGTGAAATTTCCTGCAGTGCTGTTGGAATCTGCCTTGCCTGCCTTTTTCTTCTCTGGACATACTAGAGCAGATGGAATAATCTAACTACAATGATTGCAACAATATATTTATTGATATTTTCAGTGCAACCATTACAAATTTTATGTTCCTGTTAATTTCAAATAATACATAATTTACCAGATGCAGTGGTCAGCCAATAAATAGGATTATGGTGCATGTTATGTCTAATATTTATCATATAGGAGCTACTAAGTATCCCTCTGTTTGATAAGCTAGTTTTCAGCTTGTGAAAACAGCTGAACATGGGGTATATGTACTTAAAATGTTGACTGTATGTTTCAGCATTGGAGGAACTTAGGGTGCAATCCTATGGCAAGAACCGCAATAAGTGCAGCAGATCTCAGGTTCAGCCAGCTAATTCCTGGCTAAGCCAGGGTTACGTTCCCAACACTGGCTCAGCCAAAGACACACCAATGTAACTTGTTCCTCATGGCTCAGCTAGGGCTCAGCTGGCTAAGCCAAACCTGACTGGGCCAAGGCCAGTGTAAGTCCCCCCCACCCTAGAGGGGCATCCTGGGGGCAGGATCAAATAGAAGCAGACTTGGACTGGATCATAAGCCAGTTCAGCTCAGGCACGTGACCTGACAACCTAGTGTAGAACACTATTTTAAAGGATTGTTGTCCCCCCCCCCTTACTGGTTTAGGCAGAACAGCAGAACTGTTGCTGAATGGGGTTTGGATCTGATTTAACTTTATGTTGGCCTAGCAGTTCAAAAGCACATCAAAGTGCAAGTAGATAAATAGGTACCTCTCCGGCGGGAAGGTAAATGGTGTTTCTGTGCACTGCTCTGGTTTCTCCAGAAGCGGCTTAGTCACGCTGGCCACATGACCCGGAAAAACTGTCTGCGGACAAACGTCGGCTCCCTCGGCCAATCAAGCGAGACGAGCGCTGCAACCCCAGAGTCGTTCATGACTGGACTTAATTGTCAGGGGTCCTTTACCTTTACCTTTTAATTTATGCTGTCTTGGATTATGCCAGCTTCTTGTGCATAGGATTGCTCCATGTGCTTAGGTTTGTCAGTCTACACTTCGGTGTCTAATGCTAATGTTTTAGAATGTGCGTTTTCTTTTTCTTAATTTTTTTCCTGTGAACTGCTTTGGCATTCTCTGAATGAAAGGCAGCATACCGATGATCTGACAGTCTCAAAATGCTTCCATTTTAGGTAACTGTACTATTTCAGCTTCTTTGTGCCTGAATTTTAATGGAAAACTGGATCTGGTGCTATGTGTTTGCATTTTCTGACAATGTTCCATCAGAGCTCCTGTACCTTTCAGCTCCTATTTACTCCTTTTCCACTTCCTTTCTCCACCCAAACTTCCATGTGTCATTTCCCGTACCCTTGTACCCATTTTGCCCTGGCCCTATTTATCCTTTCCATGTCCCACTTCTTCCTTCCTTCCTTGTAGTCCCTTCTTACATCTTTACATCCTGTGTGAAGGGTCATAGCTCAGTGGTATAGCACCTGCTTTGCATGCAGATGGTCTCAGGTTTGAACCCTGGTACCTCTAGGTAGCGCTGGAAGAGAAACCTGTCTGAAACCCCAGAGAGTCTCTGCCAATGTAGACAGTACTGAGCTAGATGGACCTGACTCAGTGTAAGGCCGCTTCCTATGCTCCTATTCACATTCCATTTTATTCCTTCTCTATATTCCAGTGTTATTCCCATTTTACTTAAAATACTAACCTTTTCTCAAATCTTCCAGCAGCTTTCTCATCTTCTTTCCTACTTGCTTCACTCCTTTTCTCAACAAACTACCGGTATATCTTCCTACTTCTCCACCCCTAGTTCAGTGGTTTTCAAACATTTCCCCCTGCAGACCAGTTGAAAATTGCTAAGACCACTTATTGGCTTTTCTGCCTGTTGTGGCAATTGCAGTGCCTTGTGCTAGTAGCTGTATGATTTCTAACTGCATTCTTTCTTTTTTTTACTATTTTTATTTCTTATATTTATTGTATCACATATTACAATATTAAATAATAAAAGACAATATTACAAATAAAAGAAACAATAAAAATCCAATTAAAAATCAATGCACTAAACCTGCTGCTCACAGCCACTGTTCCTACTTTTCTTCATGTCATGGGCCAGCTGAACGAAGCTTATGGATCATGGGTGGTCCATGAACCACAGTTGGGAACTTCTGCCCTAGCTCCTGTCTCACACTCTTTCCACCCTGCCCTTGAGCATGTTTTTACATTTCCCACTAGTAGGCAAACCCTGATTTCCAGAAACTAATGCCAAAATCAGCTAGAGAGGGAGGCAAAGATAGATTTTCTTACTAAGATTTTTTTCAAAGAAACAAAGCTTTCTCCATTCTCTGCTTCTTCTGTAGTCATCCAGTACAGTGGTACCTTGGGTTACATACGCTTCAGGTTACATATGCTTCAGGTTACAGACTCCGCTAACCCAGAAATAGTGCTTCAGGTTAAGAACTTTGCTTCAGGATAAGAACAGAAATCGGGCTCCGGCCGCAGCAGCAGCAGGAGGTCCCATTAGCTAAAGTGGTGCTTCAGGTTAAGAACAGTTTTTTTAAAAAAATAATATTTATTGCTTTTCCAACAATTTAAACAAAACAAAATAAACAATACAATACAATACAAAAACACTACATAATATAACATAAAAACACTACATAACACTAACACATTAGACTAACAGAACAAAATAAAAACAATTTAAAACACACCAAACAATTTCAATATCTTCTCTTTCATTCACTTATTTCAGCGACCTCCTCACACCTCCCTTTTTGTATTCCACTTCTATTAATTGTTTCAGCAATTCCTTTCCATCTTCCTCTGTTTTCTATCCTATAATTATCTTAACATTTCTAACCTTATTTTTCCTTAAGTACTCTAATAATCTAGTTATACTTAGTTCCTTAGGTTAAGAACAGTTTCAGGTTAAGAACGGACCTCCGGAACGAATTAAGTACTTAACCTGAGGTACCACTGTACAGGCAATACTCTGTAGGGGCAGTGTGATGCAGTGGTTTAGGGTGCTGAACTTGGAAGAGAAAGACATGGGTTTCAGCTGTTTGGGTTAGTAAACAAACATGGGCTTGCCATTCTCTCATAGCCTAGTTTTGCCTTACAGATCGATCATGAAAACGATGAATAAAAATATTAGGTCATGTAATATGGAACTTGTATTCAATATGACACTATCTGGATCCTTTGCTGGCTGAGCTTAACGCTTGCTTGAGGCATAGCAGAGTTTCAGACAGCGATTGCTCAAATATGTGTATCAAACCTGAGTGCTGATTTTTTTTTTTTTAAAGCCTATTCCAATTTTCTTTGAGTGCAATTATAACCTTTTGGGGGCAATGAGAGCTTGGTTTCAGTTCCTCCCACACAACAGGTGATTCGAGGTGTTGGAGTTAGTAGAACCAGTCATCTGTTTAATGGCATGCCAAAGAATCAAATCCTGTAGAGCCAGGGTATCCAGAGTGGTGCCCTCCAGATGTTGTTGGAGTGCAATTCTCATCACCCTGATCATTGGCTGGGGCTGATGGGAGCTGTAAGTCCAACATCTGTAGGGCACCATGCTGCTTACCCCTGCAGATGAGTGACTGTATTCAGATTGAAGTATAAATGTAAATTGTTCAAAACATTTATTGAATATGTTTGAATTTTAAAAGGGGAATGTTTACCCTGCTTTCTGTTTCAGATACAAACCACAATAAAGAATTACCTGGCAGAATGTACCATGCTCCTTTCAAGCATCTAAACCTAGTACTTAAAGAAAGGCTTTGCTATTATTTCTCCAGAGTCTAGATGTATCATATCACTTATCTAAAGAGAGAGCTGATATATATTATAAAGAAAAATGCTGACCTAGTTAGTAAAGCTGAAACCATTCATTAATTAGAAGTCATAATTGCAATTACATGGCAAAATTAATTTATCATGAAAATAATCCTATCAGTTTTCCTTTCTGGAAAAGTGAAGTGATTTTTTTTTTTTTTTTTTGGCAAGACAGATAGCTCAAGGCTGATATTCTTGTGATGCTGCATTAAGGCTGAATGAAACAGCAAACATCATTTTCAGGGTTTGGGGCTTCTAGCACTAACAGTTTGTCTATTGTATAAGTTCCATCTCTAAATATATACAGGTCAAAGAAAATATGCAGGTATGAATATGTGAATGGAAGGCGATGCCGATATATTGGGGAAAAGTAATGGAGATAACATGAGCAATTCATTTATAGTATAATGCATATAATATAGCAAATATGCTACAGCATATGAGGTGCAAAATGCTTTTTCCACCCTCAGGCTATTTAGGCTTCCTTGATATTCAAATTCTAATGTACAGTAAATGGAATTTAAGGAGGTCCACCTTGCTGGACCTCAGGCAGACTTGGAAAAGCAGCTTCTTACGGATATTATTTTATATACTGCATATATTTTCAGAGGCGTTATAGCCATGAAATACAGCCCTTTGATGACATCATAGCTGTGAAATACGACTTTATTTTGTTCATTGGTGGTCAGAATTTTGCCTTATAAGCATTACTGTCACTAAAGCATATGATACTGAATGAACTACCAAGATAAGTGTAATATCTTAATATGTTTGACCAATTTTTTATTGTGTGATGGAACAACAACAACAACAACAACAACAATAGATTAAAAACAATTTGTACCTTGCAGCTAGGAATCTGAAATATTTGGTGTTGTGCCAATCAAAACCCCTTAAGTTTGGTGTTTGTGTTTTCAAAAATATAATACTATACACATAAATAATCCTAAAGATACCAATTAATTAATTAATTAATTAATTTTCTGTACCGTCCATCTGAAGATCACAGGGCAGTTTACATTATAAAAACAAAAAAATACACACCATAGTAACTGCTTTTGCTTCAGCAGTTTCTCTTTGTTTATTTATTCACTATTTATTTATTATATTTGTCCCTTAAGAGAGCTTAGGACAGGAAACAATAAAGGTACATTGTTAAAAATGGAGTTATGATAGCAGACAAGTCAGCATTAAATTATACGAATACAAGTATATATAGAAGTGATGTCACTCTTATTATGCTCTTGATTTTCTTCACTGTTACAATAAACTGAGATTGAAGCTCCTTATGCTATGCAGGCTTGTATTCTCCACATACCAATGTGGATCATTACCTTTTTAATGTGCAGATACATGCAGTAGTCAGCCTTCCTTGCCGTTTAGGAAATACTTAAGAATCTCCTGTAGTTAATTGTGGTGCCTCTTTCACCAGCTCATTCATAATTTTGGCATATTACAGTGACTCTGTTACGTTACTGTCAGGGAACTGAAATCAGAGCGAGAAGCGAAGGGGAGGCTCCCAGATTCTGCTGGCGAAGGACCCAGCACCAGGAGGAGAAGCAGCCCAGTAGAGGGGGAAGGAAATCAGCGCAACACTAGGGATAAAGGGGGGCAGATGGGGGAAGCGGAGAGAGAGCTCCGGGACTCTTCACTGGACATCAGTGAGGAGAGCACAGGTCCTCCACTACCCACGCCCTCCCTGCGCAGAAGACTCCCGCGCAGCGAGAGGAGGAGGAGACTGGGAGTCAAACAGATTCTATGCTGGAAGAGGTTTAAGAAACGCCCACAGACAGATTCTGCCAGCGACTGAGACAGCCACCCGGAGATGGGCTGTGCAGTCAGAACGGTTTACAAGGCAATTTAGCCTAGAGAGGCGGCAGTTTACGCACGAGTAACTCATACCCATTACTGTTACTTACCCTACTTGTCTGCCTTTAAAAATGTTTGTGATAAATTAAGGATTGCAACAAGGGTTTTCAAGACTTTTGTTCAGCCCTCAATATCTGTTTCTATTTCTCACATTTTGAAATTCTTTAATTGAGTTTGTGTGTATGTGCTAAGAAGTGGTGGTCATTTCTAGTTAGTTGTCTGAATTTTCTATGCAGAACAGCGCAGCTTTCCATATGGTGTTGCAGTATACGTTAGTGTAAATATATGCACGGATGGCATAAGAGTTCAATCATGGCATGTTAACATACGGAATATTCTGCTTAATAAGAACACAAATGCCAAAATGAATTTTATTATATTAAATGGAAGGTGGTTTGGAGCAAACTGCCGAATGTACTGGTGTTATATTGCTATCTCATCAAAAGGTAGCAAACGCACAAGACCTTTTTGCAGTTTTCAATTTGAAAGAAAATGATTTCATTAAAAAAAAGGAGCCATCAGTCTGGGTGTTGGAGAATGCTGGAGCCTGATGAAACCAGCTGAAGAGACAAACTGAGTGTACAGATGCAGATTAGGCTTCAGAAGATGAGGGTGTAAAAGGGATTTAATGGTAGGATGGATTATAGAAATCCTTGTAACAATGTTAAATAATTATAGTTCCAGCCGAGATCAAAGCAGTGCTGATTGAACCCCCTCTAGCTGTTAACACAGAGTATCTTGAAGAGAAGGAGAAAAAACCCTCAGAGATTGGTCAGCCTATACTGACAGTGTCCTCTGATCTATAGAAGTTCCAGCTGCATTGAAGGTACAAGTTGTGGGGGAGGGAAAGATGGAAAGAAGAACTTGTCGGTATGACTAGTATTTATTATATGCGGCTTTCTTGGGAGGATATTAAAATTAGCTTTGGTGGCTACTTGCATACTTGATTGTGGTTGCTATAAATTTAACTTTCTATGCATAGGGCAAGGGATGATAGGGGCATTAAATTGTTAAGCAGAACCTTGTTCTTCCACACATGCCCATATAAATAAGCTCCCAGCTCCATTGCATGATGTGAGCTGTAGCACAAATGTGTATGTCTTAATGCCAGTAGTAAAAGTGACTGTGTGTAAGCTTACTAAGTAAGCTGTGGCAGTGTGTATGGTTTCGGAGCTGCACGGTCAGGGAAAAAACAATGCTGCCCAGGGTTGTAAAGACTACAGAGAGAATAATTGGGTGCACGTATCCCATCTTGGATCAAATCTATGCTTCCAGGTGCCATAAGAAAGCTGCAGAGATAGCGCAGGATAGTGCACACCCCGGAAATGATCTCTTTCAGCTTCTGCCTTCTGGAAGAAGGTACAGGGGTATAAAGACTAGGACTAGCCGCCTGAGAAACAGTTTCTACCCAAATGTGATTTTGGTTTTAAATGCAGTGTAAGGAGTCTTTTGGGGACGTGGGTGGCACTGTGGGTTAAACCACAGAGCCTAGGACTTGCCTATCAGGAGGTCAGTGGTTCGAGTCCCCGCGACGGGGTGAGCTCCCGTTGCCCGGTCCCTGCTCCTGTCAACCTAGCAATTCGAAAGCACGTCAAAGTGCAAATAGATAAATAGGTACTGCTCTGGTGGGAACATAAACGGCGTTTCCGTGTGCTTCTGTGGTCCGCCAGAAGTGGCTTAGTCATGCTGGCCACATGACCCGGAAGCTGTCTGTGGACAAACGACTCCCTTGGCCAATAAAGCGAGATGAGTGCCGCAACCCCAGAGTCGGTCACGACTGGACCTAATGGTCAGGGGTCCCTTTACTTTACCTTTAAGGAGTCTTTATGGGAGTATATTGTATTTAAAAACGGGGTATCAGAGTTTTTAGGGGGCTAACCAGGTTGGGATAGCTGGGATAGCAGGCTTGTTGGGTTTTGAATGTTTTATGTAGATTTTTCAATTTCGTTGTTCTGTATGGGACAATGACAATAAAGATTATCGTATCAAATATATATATATATATATATATATATATATATATATATATATTCCTGCTTTCTTGAAGAATCCTGATAATTTCTTCATGGAACCCATTTTGGGATTGTTTCAAATCAGACTGATGAAAAATGTTGACCCCATTTTAATTTGGTTACTATGGATTAAATTATCTGTTTTGTTTTCTATGGCAGCAGTTGTCCATGAGCTATCTAGCAATTAGGATTTTTAAAAAGTTGCTTATCAGAACCCCATTAGCTATCAGGAATGATGTGAACTTCAGATGATTGGTTTTAAAAATGACTGATATTCATCTCACTGTGACTGGACAATAAATTCAGGAACCTGCTCTACTGATAGGTAAAGCTAAAGTTAAATTGAAACCCTAGAGAAGTGCTATGGTTTTTGGAATTTGAGACTTGACATAAAAAAGCCACTACAGCAGTTCTTCCAAACCTTGTGGCCTATAGATGTTTTTAACAGCAACTCTCATCATCCCTGGCCTTGGCCATCCTGGGTAGGAGTCGTAGTCCAAGGCATCTGGATGGTACCAGAGTGAAACTAAAATTGTTTTTTGTTTTTGTCTTTTGGTAAACACTTTTGGCAGCTCTCAAACTTTCCTCCTCTTGGTAATTCTAAATCAAAACCACCTGTTTATTTACATTCCTCTCAGCTAGCTAAATCTGGTAATCTGTATAATTACCCCATTCAGTGTGTGCCTTCATGATTGGTTGAGATCACCCATATAATTAAACCAGAAACAAGAAAGAAGCTTAGCAGCAAACACTCTTGAAGAAGGGAACATTTCTGCCTCAACGCTGCAGCTCTACAGGTGTGCAAACACACCTTCAAAACCAGCAGCATTCATGTGCAGATTTTGGGAGCATGTGGGTGGTGGGGTGGGTGGGGGAGAGGACATGGAAGTCCCATTCTGCCAGTAGATCCCCACCGGCACTGCATTGGATACAGCCATTAGCTTCTGCCTGAAATGTGAAACAGGCTGCTTCTCCCCATTTTGCATTTCCACTTGCCATTTTCTTGATTTTTTTTGGGGGGGGGTAATGTGACTTGGGTCGTTTCAGGTGCAACTTATCAGATCTTTTCAAAGATGGGTTGGACCAGCAGCCAAATTGTTAAGATTTCCAAGAATGCCATATGAATTTTAGACCTTTTGAAAGTTCAGAGTCAGGAGCAGGTCAGCAAAAAAAAAACCCACACACAATGTCACTCTTTATAAGTGCAGATTTATCATTTCTTCCCAGTAGGTCTTGCACCAATGAGGCACTTGTGAAGACTGAAGGTCCACCCCCTTCCCACCATTCTCCGTCTTATCTCTCTTTGCTTCACCCTCTTCATTCCTCTCTGTGTTCTGGGAGACCAGAGGGAAGGGGAGTTGGTCACAGCAGGTGGGGGAGACTCCCTGGCTTCTTCAGCAGCCTGCCCCCACTCCTCCTCACTTCTGCCTCATCAAAGTGTAACTACAGGTTGTAACATGGAGTAGTGATTTCTTTACCATTGATGGGCAATGACTGGAAATTTCTTGAATTTCTGACTGCTAGGTAGCTGTCAAGCCCTGAAGAAAAGGACAGGAACCATACAATGAGCACTTCTTTGAATCTTAGGAAATCCAGTAATAATAATAATAATAATAATAATAATAATAATAATAATAATAATAATGGTATTTGGCTTACTTTGCTGAAATCCTGGGAGGACCTCTGCCAGTCAGTGTGGAACATTACTGAGCTAGATGGACCAACTGGTCTGAATTGGCATAAGCCATTTCCCTCTATTCATAAAAGAAAGGGCTTAGCTCTGAAGTAGGGCATTTGCCTTGCATGAAGAATATCTCAGGTTCAATCTCTGGTATCTCCTGTAGGGCTGGGAAAAATGCATGCCTGAAACCCTGGTGAGCCATTGCCAGTCCATGTGGATAAACCAATAAGGCAATTTTTGTTCCTATCAGTTTCGTTTTGAAAATATGATGGCAGTAAAATATAAAAATGCTAAATGTGGTGCAAGAAGGAAACGAGTGAATTAAAAAATCTGAATTCAGTGTAGTTTAAACAAAAACAAATAGTCATGGACCAATCACAATATTAATATCACATCCAATTTGACCTTAAATCACTTTATAGTCATATTTCTTAATATTTCTTATATTTTGTTTTCAAGTTCAGTTATTCCTTCAGGATCTGAACCCATGGGATAACTTTACTACAAGTGCAAGTGCCTCTGTTAATAATCCAGCGGTCTGTTTCAGCTCTGTTGAAAATAAAAGAATGCACATATACACAAATAAAATGTGAATTGAATACAGTGTTCCTGATTTATCTGAAAAGATTGGCTAAAAGTACTTCATTTATTTTACTGGTGCAATAAAGTAACTTTACAGTTAGTAACATATAACTTACAGGAGTGACAAATTTGGTGCTTAAAAATATTTAGGTTAAAAAAACGCTGTCACTTCTAGTAAGTCATTTTTAGAGTGTAATCACTTTAATTCTCTACCTCTAATTTTATCACCATGAGACAAGCTCTCAGACGAGAGTCCCTTAACCTCCTGTGAAAAATTTCACTGCAGTTTCTTGTTGTAATTTTTAAGTAGGATGGCAGCATACTAGCTCAATTTATGTGCTGCTATACTTGCTCTAGGACTTAGGAAATACTTTAGAACTGTTTTTCTAATATTTAGTAGCATGGCTATAATACATCTGTTAAAGTTGGCATTTTTAACATGAACATTGGATATTATGTAAATATCTTTTGTAAGCTAAAAGCGAGTTGAGGGTTCTTTTGTAGAAATTTATATTATGGGCTAGGGTGAAAAGTACCAACTCAGGGCTGCAGACACCACCAAAAGTGTTGCTAATTCAATGTGAGTATTGAGAGTGTTACCATCACTGGCTTTCATCATGACATCATTAGACTGAAAGAGGTTTTGGTTTAAAAATAATGATGCTGATTGACAAAGAAGTCAACATTTATGCAGTCAACAATGTGTGAAAAACAGCAAAGGATCCGAGTGAAGGGTGGGCTGGGGGACCACCAATTCCACACTAGCACCTTTTATGCATAAACATTCAGTGCAGTCCTGCTTTTGTACCATTTCATTTTGTTCATTATGGCATTTTAGGAAAGGCTGCTGCCGGGTTATTCTTTCTCTCCCTCTTGTTCCTACACACCCATGAAATTGATCTGGCGGGGGGGGGGGAGAGAGAAGAGAAGTGATGCTTCTGGGTGGCAAAACTGAGATACTTTCCCTGACGGAATGATTGCCTTAGTGCAACACTGAATTCCTCCCAGAAACCTGGTAGAATGGAGAAAAGCAGTGTGATATGGTTACCTATGGATACAAACTTTATAGGATACAGTCATACCTCATGTTACATCCGCTTCACATTACGTTCTTTCAGGTTATGTCCCGCGGCGACCCAGAAGTACTGGAAAGGGTTACTTCCGGGTTTCACCGCTCGCGCATGCACAGATGCACAAAATGATGTCATGCACATGTGCAGAAGCAATGACTCACAACCTGCGTGTGCACAGATGTGCCGCTGCAGGTTGCGTTCCTTTCATGTTGCGAATGGTCCTCCAGAACGGATCCCATTCGCAACCAGAGGTACCTCTGTAAAAGGGAAGGTCTGCTGTGGCCAGTGTTGCTCTGTACATCAGAAAGGATATAGAAATCTCAAAAGGCGCAGACGCTTCCACAAAACGGCAATACCGGACCCCAAAAGTAATGTACTACTGGGGACAAATACATGTTAAGGTTATAGTACAAAATGTAAGTTCAAGTGTGTGTGTCTGTGTGTGTGTGTGTCTGTGTGTGTGTATAGTCCCTACAAAGCAAAGGGCCAGATAATTCGGCTTCCTATAAATGGGTACAACCTAATATTAGGATTTACAAGAAGTTTAATTAGGCTTTATTTAAGAAACATTTGTAACATAATCATTTATTACTATGGGAATCATGCACTGTCAACTCCTGACAATGTGAACATCCTGAGGGATGTGTGAATTAGCTGTCTTTGCAGCTTTTATATCCCCATGGAGACATTTTCTGTTGAAACAAAACCAAGGGACAGATCTTGAGATGAAAGCAATAAATTGGTTTTGATACTGAAGCATTGATAAAGATGGACTTTATAGATCTCAAAAGCTCAAAGGGGAACATGCATCACCAAAAATAGGTTTAAACCAGTGGTCTTCAATCTGTTCAGATCTGGGACCTAGTTTTAACTCTCAGTTTTATAACATGGGATTTTCAGATTCAGTTTTTTTTAAACAACCATTACACTCATTGATACATACATATTAGAAAATTGCATGTAGTAGATTACTCCATCTTTTAAAAATAAAAAAATGTGCCATAAAAGAACAGGCCTGACAATTTGATTATAAGAAAATGTTTTGAAATTATTTCATAAATGAATGAAACAGCAGCTGCACATTGCTGCAACTTTCCTGAGGCCAGTCCATGAAGACCCACCAGTTGAAGACCTCTAGTTTAGACAGATGCTTTTTGTAGTGACTTCTAGGAGCAGCTATTACGGTATTCACAGCGTTACAATGAAGACTACTTTTCAGCCTATTGTATGCTACGTGATTGTGCTATCATTTTCTCTCAAATCTCATTTCATTATTTGCATAAGTCATGGCTCCACAATGGCCACAAGTCACTTGCATTCTTATTTGTGCACCAAATAGTATGGTAGGTAACCACATGCTAGTTATTATACTTATGGTGTATTTACGTCTGTGATTATAATAGTATATTGTTACCTGCCATCAGTAGCCTCTTACAACAGTAAGTATTCCTTGCTAGCCTTGTCTAATGCGAATTGTATGCTTTCATATTCCATGGAAGAGGGAAACCCTTCTGATTATAAGAGGAGTTTCTAAGATATGGATTAATCTGTTGTCAGAAGGTTTTTATTAGAAATCAGGAAAAAGATCCAGAATGTTCACTCTTCCAGTGGTGAAAAGAACTCCAGTGCAGAGGAGTAGCTCCTGCTGGAGGAAGAGGGAGAGACAATTTTTGCCAAGTTCCCCTTCTTCTGTCCACAACAGCACCTACCATGCTGTTCCTGAGGGTGCCCAGCCCTCCAGCATAGATTTGCATAGTTAGCATGTTATGCTGGGGCTTGGAACCTACAGTAGGAGTAGTAATTGATAGCAATCTAGTTCAGTCCAGGGACAAGACAAGGCAAATCAGGTGTTGCATAGCTCCCAGTTGACCCTACTAGCTGAGGGATGTATTCAAAGCAGTGCCGATGGAGTTCAGGACTTCTGTTTCCTGTCCTTCCTCTGTGCACTCCCAAAATCTTTTCCAGAGAGTTCCCCAACCCTCTGGAGATTATTTTGAGGGCATGCAAAACACTACAGAGGAGAGAAGGGAAAGTTCTGTTCTGCTAGTGCAAGTCTGCTGTGCTAGCAAAACAGGAGCATTGGATATGGCCCTAAGTTTTGGATTCCAGTGACTCCAGCCCCCAAGAGAGCTGTAAAATATAAAGGGCCTTGCAGCCTGTTCTGCAGTTGCAGCCCTTGTGTGATTTTTAAACAAGAGAGGCTTCAGGAGAATCATCCTTAGCATGGCTGGCCCACTCATTAGACAACTGCCTCGTACAGCAGGACCCACAGGGGTAGCAAATCTGGCTTCCAATGATTGCATCACCTGCAGCAGCTGCCACTGCTTGGAGGATCTGCCGCCTCCTTGGCAGCCTTCCCTCAATGCTGCCTCTACAGCAACCTCTTGGTGAATAGAAGGTGATTCTGACCTCCTCCCTCCCCTAGGGAGGAAAGGTCACAGGCTGCCCTCCGGGGTCTCCTGGGCTCTGCACCCACCTGGTATGATTCAGAGTGGGTTCCTTTACCCCCTGTGATGGCCTTTGATTCCCACTTCGATTGTCAGGTACAGTTGATTTGATTCACCTCCCCTACTTTTCTTCCTGATGTAGATCTTGACTCATCCCTTCTTCCCCAGTTGGGGTGTGTGTGCCATTTTGTGGTTCGCCTCATGTCTTGGGCCAGGATGATGGAAGAACCATATCCTCAGGCTGGAGCAGTGTAAAAGTGAGTGAGCTATTGGAGAATCATCTGAATCTGAACATTCCTCAGGCCAGCACTGGGACCATGAGTCAGGAGACATGAAGGAATGGCTGGAAATGTTAGCAAAGTTTCACAACAGGCAAATCTGAATCCAGCCCACTGTCATTGAATAGTTTCATTTTTCCCCATTCTTTGTCTGTTGTTAGTTTGATCCTCATTTGACATGTGTTTTCAAGGACATTTCAAAGTAAAATAGTTTTGTTATTTATTTCTTGCACACTTTTTTCTCTATGTCCCAAGGAGCAGCAGCTTCCCACAGCAGCAGTGGTTGTTGTTGGGACAATGGGGGGGGGAAGCACCTGGGCATTGTGTAAATGGGGGTGGCAATGTGTGGAGAGAGGTTTTTTTTAGGTGAGCTGTAAGGGGGAGGGTTGGGGGGCAAGCTGTAAGGCGATAGAGGTTTTTGTGTGAGGAGGAAGAGTTTTAAAGGTGCAAAGGTGGAGGGGTTTGGGGTCTTGCTGTAAAGTGAAGGGGAAGGAGTGTTTTGGCAACATGGAGTGTGAGGTGTAAAGGGAGGGGGTTTGGTCAGGTGTAAAGGGTGTGAGGTTGACAAAGGTACAATGGGGAGTAGCCTCTTGTATCCCATATCCAAATTAGAGCAATTGACTTCTGAAATATACCTAAAACTGAGTTTGCCATTTATCACCCAGAACCTGTCTTGTTAAAATGCCTGACTGCTCTTATTATCATGGTTCGGGAGCTATAAAAACTGGTGGTAGCATAAACATCTCTTGCAAATGAAACTATCAGGGAATATTGTGGTCATAGGCAGTACTTCTTCATAGGCAGTAGTGCCTTAAATTCAAGCAGTAGAGCTTAGTTGAGTCAATTTTCCAAATTGCTGCATTTGGGAGTAACTATAAAACCAGAGGAAGCCTGGAGAACCCAAAATGCATCGGAACTTTGACTGCTCTGTTGGATCAATAGATTTTCTTTGTACCATATACTTTTTCTTGTTCTGCTTAGTCTGTTTCCTTCTGAGGGATCAACCTGATTTCCTGCTTTTTTTTGTTGGCGCTGTAGCAGTTGCATTGACTCCATCCTTGGCCATTGGATTCCATAACTCTTGGGGTTGTACTCACAGATTTTAACACTGACAATATAATTGGTGAGTTATAATGGCAAGCTACCTGTGGCTATTCACACTGTGGCTTATAGGTGGCTTCTGTTGCTCCTGTGACATGGGTTCGTCATGGTGTGCAAGGGCTTGTGAAGCTGAACCAGGAAGTTAAGAGTTGTATCCTGCTCTTCCCCTGTATATGATATGATATGATATGATTTTATTTTATTTTATTTTATTTGTTTGTATATTTATTTATTTATAAATAACAGTTCTGTAATTCAAAATTCCCAACACAGTTCATAATACAATGGATGTGAGATTGTAGAGCTTTCTGCTCTGGGCATGTAGCAGTGTACTGAGTCAGATCATGGCAACCCAGAACTCTATACATCTTATTTGGGCATTCAGAAAGACAGGTGTATGCATGCATGCATGCAGATCTAATAGGTACTCATTACCCTTGCCATCAAAAGTGAAAACTGAAAAGTGGGGCACCCAGTTTTCTTGCTACTTATAACTGTGGGTACCTCCATCATAGTCTGCCCTCCATCACTGACTGGCTAATGAGGGAAAAGGAGTGGGAGTAAGCATGCCCGTTCTACTTTTCCCTTTTTTACTTTGCTTGTTGCTTTTTTCTTGCCAATGCTGAGCCTCTGCTTCCAGCTTCTTTGCAGAGAGAGTGCAGACTTGTGTCTTTTGACAACCAAAACGTGTGATTGTCTCAACATTCTGAAGTTGTGTCAAGCAAACCTTTGTTCATTGCTTCAATATTTGTGAAATGCTTTCCAACAGAACCTTTCTGGGTGGTAAACAGCTTGGTAAGTTTTGATTCTCAGAAGCTGGAACAACAGTTTCGTTGTCTGGGTTGAATTTGCTATCTATTTCTCTGACAAAATACCTTATGTTTGGGACAAACACAACTTTTGTCTAGATCTCCACCTTTGGTTATCAACTTGGTTGAGTTTGTTAATAATATATTTTACCTTCAATTGGTATAGTAGCCACAAATATGAAGACCAATAGTGGGGGAAATGCAAGTTACAATTTGAAATTTGGACTCATATCCATTGTGGCAAACAAAGACCAGTTAGGATAGTTTGGGTATTTGCTGGCTATGCTTATTGAGACAACCCTTTTGCTGGAGAAGAGAATAGGCAACCTCAAATTATTAGCCAACTTTTACTGAACAAACCAGTTTTTAAATCTGATAATTTGACTGGCTGGCCTACTTCTAATCTGCTTCTGTTTTGGGATATGTTTACTTAGCAGCCTTATACATATTTGGACAGAGACTTTGTGGTCATTTTTTATTTTATTTTCTGCACTTGAAGATCAGTAGAAGAAGTGCCTGTTCTATTAGACAGTGCTATCCTTTACTATGAAAAGTTGATGGTGCAGCTGCAAGGTGCATGTTTAATATAATTAACCTTAATATACTGTACTTTTGGTGTGCTTACTCTTGAGTGACTATTCTTATTCCTAACAAGGAAGAGTGGGGCTGCATAAACCCTATATATTTAAAGCACATCACTCCCCACCAAGAATCCTGTGAACTTTAGTTTACCCTTCACAGAACTATAATTTCCAACACTATTAGCAAACTATATTTTCTGGGATTCTTTGAGGGATGCCATGTGCTTTAAATGTGTTTTAAATGTATGTTGTTTATGCAACTTGGTAGTCCAAAGGTGATATGGTCTTTATTCCTTTCTTTTGGGTCCTATATGAGTCAGATACCAAGGAAATTTGAACACATCAACAAAATACTACAGTGATGATAAATCTGGGTTTATATTTGTCTAGATCTCAAATTGTTAATAGTTTTATTGCAGGTTAATGATTTCATAATAAGATAGTATTGTTTTATTTATTCTAAATTATAATTTGTTATAAGGATCATTTTTATATCAAAATTTATTTATATATACTGTATATTCTGTTGGTTCAGCCGATAACTAAGTGACATGATACTTACATAAATGATATATAATATAATAGTATACTGCTATCATATATATTTTTATTTTCATAACTCATTTGTTATGATTCTTCACTCATTCCAGTTTTTCTTTCCTGATCTTTTGAGAATGCTTATATTTTTAATCTGAAAAGACTAGTTGATTTTTAGGAACCATTTCAGCATGCTTTGCTTTAAATTGAACTAGCCTATGGAGCTTCCTGATCTGTTTCCTGCTTCCCTTCACCTCTCGGTCAAAAACTGCATCATTTCATAGTGAGAAGCATACATTAAAGTGCACAATAATAATAATAATAGTAATAATAATAAATGTTAATCAAAAACTGCATGTGTCTTTCTGATTGTGCCAGTGTTCTGGTATTCAATTATGCAATTTTCATTGGCATATTAATCATCTTTTCAACAAACAAGCCGGCGTTAATTAAAGCAAACCATGGATAAAGACATGTTGCCGGATCATCATTCCGTTTATCACAGCTCACAGGCTGGCCGTTAAGTAAATTCTGGACTGTGAGATGAATTTCAATGTTGGTCTCATCTTTTTTGGTTGGAGTTTGAATTCAACTCATCTAACAACAACAACAACGAACTTCAGGCTTCAGAAGAGAGAGATGAATTTATTTGTAATTAATGGCAGAAGAAGAAAGACAAATAGTTGTATGCCTCTAATGAGAAGTAAGGTGTTGGAACCCAATTGTTTCTGAATATTTTTTTCTCCTCCGTGTCCTCAAATATAACATGGCCGCAAAATAGAATGAACACCCATCTTTTTTTTTGTTATTTTGCTTGCTATATTTCTGAATTCTAATTACACATATCCACACACAGTTACTCTTACCAACCTCTGACCACTGTAAAGTTGAAAGATGTCCAATATTACATCCAAGTCCCTGTGGCATTGTTCCTACTCTCCGGTTGCATTGCTCTATGAATCAAGCCATCACATAATGAGCTTCCCTTCCCAATGAGGGCTGCCACCACTAATGAAGAGTGGTGTTTCCAAATGGTACAATTAGTTTCTGTGGTTTGCGCTTTCTACAGAGATGCAGCAATGTCTGATGCTGATTTAGAATGGTCTTAGTGGCCATTTGAGGCAAAGGCTTTTTCATGAGAGTGAAGTTGAAGGGTATAGTTGTGTCGGTGGGAGAACTCCTGCCTCAGTGACTGAAAATATGAATCGGCTGTCATGCAGGGACAATGTGGAAAGTAATTTAAAGATACAACCCTCTCTCTCCTATGTGACACCTGTCTATTCTCCAGTATCCCTTTTGGATGTTGAATGGTATGAAATTTTAAAGCTTCATTGGTAGAACTTGGGAATTTAAAAAGGCCTATTTTAGCTCCCTGAATCTTAGCACTCATGAGAGATAAGCCAGAACACAGGAAACTTGGATATATATATTTTTAAGAATAGCAGTGAGAAATGTTAACGTATGCCATCATGAAACATAAGCACACAGTTTCAGTCCATATTCATATGCTTATATTTAGCTGAATTTATCAAAAAGCAAGTAAAAGAGTTCCAGCCTTTTCTTCTCATCATCCCCATCAGCTGATCTCCTGCATCAAAAGCTCAGTGCATTGTCTTTATAATAAATCATGCCAGACCAACCTAGTCTCCTTCTTTGATAAGGTGTAACCAAATGCACAAGTAGAAAATAGAGGCTAACAGGGTAGGCAGTAGAATAGGCAAGAAGAATTTAGAGATAACAAAATGCATAACAGACTGAACATGAATCACTAATGTGATTCTGTGACTTATAAGACCAGTGCATTTAAATTGTCTTAACCAAAGCATTGTTTCAAAGTCCTGGGAAGCACTAGCATTGCTTTACACAGTACTGATCACAACCTTATTTCGGACCTATTATTACATCATTGGAGCAGTAAGGTTTCAATGACTGGATCCAACATTGCTCCAGTAATATTACTAAAATAATTATAAGAGACAGTTGCCAGCTTATAGCCAGTGATGAGTGAGTTGTCCCCACTTTGCCTCACAATTAGCTCTATTTTCCCCAGAGCCTCACCTCCAGATTTCTAAGACAGTGGTTTGGGCAAGCTTGGTTAAGCTCCCTGTAAGGTACCCCATTTCCTATAACTTAACATTGTGAAGGGAAGGACTTGTTGAGGAGCATTTGCAGCAGTAGATAGTAGTAGTAGTAATTTACAGTTAGTATTCATTGGTTCTAGGTATCTGGCAAATTGAATTCCCAGTGGCTTGATTCTTTGCACCAAGAGGCAATGGGCAAGATCTAATGTAACGTTGTAGAGTATGAACATCTTTGTTTTCTTTTGGCAGCCAGTGATCACAGTCTGTTGATGGACCAACTGGCAGCCCTTTTGGAGCACTGAGGTAACACTCAGCCAAGAAGAGGAGTGTTGTCAGAGCAGGAAGCTATGAATGGTACTAGCCAAGAGTACCTGTTCCTCCATGTCTCTCCTCCCCCACAGGACATTGATCCTAGGATCCCAGAGTTAATTGAGGATAAAAGGAAAGTGGAAGGATACTCCTTGGAGAAACTAAAGGGATCCAAGGCAGCCTTTCCATAGAGCACTCATAAATCCCAGCCTCCCAATTTCATTTCTCCCGTTTCCTTTTTCCCAGGCAGCAGAACTGGCTGCAACCATATGCAAGTGCTCCAAAACATTATTCCTTGCCCTCTGAGGCTAAAAACTCTTCTAGCAGATGTTGCAGTGACAGAGTATGTCAGTTTTCCAGTCATTCTATCTGACTGATTACTTGCCTAGGAATCCCTGAAAATGAATGTATAGAGCAGTGGTTCCCAATTATCTAATTACTGAGGAACCGCTGTTTTTCAAAACACAAGCCACGGACCCCGTACTTTTGAAAAAAATTGATAACTATGGTAGTTACCTCTGCAAAGCAATTTTTTGAACAAAATGTGGTGTATCCCCTAATAAGCAAAAGATCTTAGGTATACTTAAAAAGAAATAAAAGACTAGGGTGGAGCGATACCTGGTTTTCAACATTGTGATATGTCAGCAGCTAAACATTGCGATATTTTGATAATATCACAGTGTCTGAAATTGGAAATGTGTGCAGATGATGGAAGGAGGAGTCACAGAGATCGGGCAGGTGGAGTGCATGCAGATCAGGTGTGGGGATGAGGGAAGGAGCAGCTGCAGAGATTGGATGGGTGGGGAGAGGAGAAGAAGCGGAGTCATCTCCACCACATTGTTGTCAAGCTGCTGTCAGTGGGGCAGCCAGCGGTGGCAG
The DNA here is from genome assembly GCF_027172205.1 of Podarcis raffonei. Classification (NCBI taxonomy): domain Eukaryota; kingdom Metazoa; phylum Chordata; class Lepidosauria; order Squamata; family Lacertidae; genus Podarcis; species Podarcis raffonei. The sequence continues at coordinate 21,692,195 of NC_070608.1, read as the reverse complement.
CCGGCAAAGATGCACATCCACTGTGGCTGCTGCTGCTTTCCTGCTGACTGAGAAAAGCTGTTCTGCCTCAGTGCCAGGGGAAGGTAGCGCCATGGTGCCTTGAAGTGAGAGCAATGAGCTGCCCAGTTTTCCGTCAGTGTGAGGGAAGGCAGCTCAGATCAGCAGCGTTATCGCCTGAGATCATCGTGTGATATCTGCAGTGGCTTCAAATTGGCTGCCCTGTTCTCCCTCATGCGAAGAGCTATATATTGCCAGGTCAAAATCGTTATCGCAGTGTGATTTCAAAACCGATTTTGGCCAATATATTGAAAAATTGCACAGCACTAAAACAGACCATAAAATGTGTGGTATTACTAAGCAAAAGTTACAAAAAAAATCGTTGGGAGGAGGCAAGGGATGGGGCCACGGCCCCACTGGGTATGTTTCGTGGACCCTAGGGTGTTCCCGGACCCCTAATTAGGAACCACTGGTATAGAGTTTAGAGTCCCTTTCTGCTTCCTTGTGGCCTTCTACAGCCAACCTCCTTTTACCTGTGCAGTTTGCTTAAGCACAGGTAACCAGCAGCACTTCCCAGGTAAACAAAAGATGAGTTGAGGGAAGTGCTAGCAGTTTTCCAGGTGATTCTTTACATGCTTTCAGCCAGGATCATGTATGCAAAAGAAGACTTCGCTGCATTACTGGTAAGCTTATCCAAGATCCTGGGAAGTTGTTCCTTTTCATGACACTAAGCTTTTTGGGGAAGCCCTGAATGCTATTCTGGGAAAATGAAGGACTAGAAAAAGTAGACTGAAGAAAGAAGATAATCTGTTTACTAGGAACTGTCTCTTCAAAGCTCCCATATGGGGTTTTAAGATCCAGAAAGCTGCATGAGAACCCTCCCGCCCTGCTGAAAGAACTCAGGCTTCAGATAATGAATTATCTTTGCCTGCAGGAACTATAAAAGGGAAATATCGTTTTATATATCTGATGCTCAAACTGCTTCACTATTCCATACAAAATCAACACTTGGCAGGCCAAGGTGTTCTTTTCACAGGATAGGATACAAAAGACCCAGGATCTAGTAAGAACAGCTCTTGCAGCATAACTGCTTAAGTCTGATGGCTCTCCTGGGCATGTTTTGTAACACCACCTGATCCTTTGGGCAAGACTCCTTCAGGATCCCTGATGGGAAATTTATGCTCATTGCTTCCATGATTCAGTCATTCTTTTTAAAAGTGAAAATAGGTCAGAAAATACAGTGCTATGGAGAGCATTGCAGCTACAACAGGTAGAGCAAAGAAATTTTAGTGTAGAAAGTGTGGGGTCGTAACCACAACTCAGGTAAGACACACATACCTTTCAAAACATTGGACTTTGCTTGCTCCACAGAAAGCCGCTGAAGCTTCCCCACTTTTGTAATAGGTCTCCTGAAAGCAGGAGGGGATATTCGGCCCACTGCCACTGTATACTATAGTTTTGGTATATTTGCTTCCCTCTGATGGAGTTTTCGGGAGATGAGTTCTCCAAAACATTGTTCCCAATTTTAAACATTGTCACCTGCAGCGTTTTGTGTGTGTGTGTGCACACGCGCGCGCACACACACACACACAATCACTGTCTCAGTGCTTGGTGCCTTCCATCCTAGGCCATTGTTTGCAGGTACAATGAGTCTTAAAATATAGATATCTAAAATGTTTTCTGATCATATCCTGATGAAGGTCACAAACATAAACATCATCCCTGAAGGAGATAATCTACTTGGATCATTCAACCTTAATATTTTTCATTATTTGAAACTTCCTCTATATTTCTTCGTTCTAGTCCTTTAAAAAAAACACTGAAGCTACTGATGAATCTAGACCTATAGCTTCCCAAAGGGTCTTTTGTTTCTCGTTTGTGAAAATGAATAGCAATTAATCAACCATTATAATTAATATGATAAGAGTGCATATAGTTGTCACATTATATAACAATATCCTTTCCTATATCAGAGACATTTCCGCAAATCTGATATGTACCTACGGGGCAAGGGAAATGTCAAGTTTGGAAATGCCAGCCTCTAGAAATACCAAGGTGATGTACATGAATGTTTTGTTGTACAGCACAGAGTGCATTACTGGTTAGAAGAGAGCGGGGGTGGCAGGAGAGAGAGATCTATTGTGTCTCTGATTTCAAGCAGCTATAGTGTGGTATTAGGGCATTACTCCAAAAAACAAAAACAAAAAAATCCTCCAATGCTAATAATGACACCACTCACTGAATGTTTGTTTATTTTTACGTGATTTTAGACTACAATGATAGAAGATAGAAACATAAGATAGGTGTAAGTACTGATTATTTTCTGCTCTGTGTTTGGTATAGCTGTTTGCACTTATCCAAAATGACTGTAAAGTACTTTGATTGAATTATTGATCATATGATCAGGGCTGTTTGCATTACACACATTTGCAGTCATCTCACTGTGCTGGCATAAGAGTTCCGCTATTAAAAGTCACCAAAACAAAATAAAATTACACAAAGAATTAGGAACAAATAACTGAGATGAAATCTGCTACACATTTTCAGTCTTATCCTAGAACGTGCCCAGAAGAAGGCAACAATTATTTGTTTATAATTAATTTACTCATTTCCAACCCTGTCCTTCATCATACAGCAATCCATCTTCAAAATAAAGCCTCCTTTAAGTAACATTCAAATTGAACTAATATCTTCAATATACCATACTCAATCTACAGTACTTCTAAAAAAAAAAATACAGCTGGTCTTGCCACCTCAGTCCTGCTCCCTACCAAATGCCCAAATGAAGATATATATGTATATACACGTATTTACATTGTGCCTAATGGTAAACAAACACAGTGTCAGCAGTATCTTGGGGAGGCAGGACAGCCCACAGATGGGGTATCATCACCGAGAAGACTCTATACTGGGCTACCAATTAACGTACATCATCTGAGTATAGAAGAAGGGCCTCCCAGAAGATCTTAAAAGTATAAGCATGATGGTGCAGAAATAGGTTTTCCTTCAGATCCCTGGGACTTAAGCCATTTAGTACTTTATACATCAGTGCTAACACATTGAATTATCCTCAGTAGCATATGAACAACCAGTGAAGACTCTTTAAAATTGGTGGCAAATGGTTCCAGTTGGCTGACTATCCAAACAGGTTGCCTACTTACCGTAATTCTCAGACTTATAGCACCTCTGTCCTGTTGGGATTCAGCTTTAGTTTATTGGTCCTCGTTCAGTCCCTTACTGCTTCCAGAAAACAGACAAGTACCTACACAGAAACTGCATGGAACTACATATAGAAGCTAAAGTTAATGAGGGACCTGGAAACTTAAGTCCTACGAGGAAAGGTTAAATGAGTTGTCTATGTTTAGCCTTGGAAACAGATGATTCAGAAGCGATAGTCATCTTCAAATATTTGAGGAGCTGATATATAGATGATGAACCAAATTTATTTTCTGTTGCTCCAGAATTATGCTAAGCATTAGGAAGAATTTCCTAGTGGCACAAGCAGTTGCCTTGGAAAGTGGTAGTCTGTCCTTCATTAAGAAATCCATAGGTGGAGGCTGGATGGACACTTACCAGACATGCTGTCACAGTGAGTTTCCTGTGCTGGTATCAGGGTTGGACTTGGAGGTCACTTCCATCTCTGTGGGCAAGATCCAACTAAGTTGTTGCACAAATGGTATGAGGCCCACTTGTGCAACTGGACCTTCTTCCTCTCTGCATCCTCCATGCCCCCTAAATCTGCTCTGGAGGGTTGGGGAAAACCCAGAACAGGTTCAGGGGATTCACAGAGGGAGGAAACGAGGGAATCCTTGTTACACAAGCAGACCTCATTCTACTTGTGCATACCCAACTTGATGTCACATTGAATTCTACCCTATGTCTGTAGTCCTTGAAATTACCTCTGAGAAATTGTTCCTTCATTGTGAAAAAGTGTATCCCTCATTTCTCAGTCTTAAAAGAAGTTAAAGAGAGTTAGCTTTGTTAAGATGATAAACAGATCAACCCTCAGTAGAAAAAACTACTAGGGAGGAAAGTGTTTTTACATCTTGGAATAATTTCTGTTCAGTATCTCTTCAAACATCATTGTGAATTATGCTGGAAAGTTGTGGGCAATTTGTGTCATACCTAAGTTCTTCTGCCATCAAAGTACCTCCTGCATTGCTGACTTCTGTGCCCTAATAGCTGGTATTATCAAATAAGTAATGTGCAATCTTGGAACTAGATTTTGGAAGGCGCTTGGACAAGACAGCCTTCCCTTAGTAGATTAACTCCTTGCTACTGTCAACACGGCCTATCTGTTTACCCTCTGTCGCTCTGGATCTAGCATGTACTGATGCTTAGAAGGAGAAAACAATGCAACTGGAGGTTCTTGGGCAGGAAGTGAAAGCTAAGAGAAGGATCATGGAACTCCGAGGATTAGCAGAGGGCCCCTTGGGGTGTGTGGGCTGCAGCAAATGCCTGAAAATACCAAAATGTTCCTTATATAAAAGGAGCACAACATTGAGATGGCATGCTCCATAGCCAACGCCAGATTCCCTTTCTGCTGAGGTTTGGACCTCAGAAGGTGTGGACTCCCCTTCCTTGGAGGTTTTTGAATGGAGGTTGTGTGACCACCTTCCAGTGCTGCTTTAGCTGAGATACCTGCAGTGCAGGGGGTTGGACCAGATGGCCTTTGGGGTCCCTCCCAAATCTTCTGTGATTTTGTAGCTATGATTCCTGCATTGGAGGGTGTTGGACTAGATTACCCATGGGGTTTAATCCAGCTCTCCTATAGTTCCATGAGACTGGAAGGTGGCAGACTCTCCTTCCTTGAAAGCTTTGAAGCAGAGGTTGGGTGGCCACCTCCAGACTGCTTTAGCTGAGATTCTTGGATTGCAGGAGGTTGGAAATAATAATTTATCTCCATTCATTGTCTCCCATTTGTTCTAAATCGGTAAGACTGAGCTTTTAGGGAAAAGGTTGCAACCACACAGTCATTTTATTTGATACTTTTCTCTTGCTTTGGCTTTGTAATACCTCTTTTGAGATGAGATAAACACATAGCATTCTAAATGCAGGTGTGCTTTGGATTTATAAAATGGCAGTACAATAATTAGAAAAAAACATTCAGTCTTTTGGTAATAATTCCTTACATTTTCCTTTCAAACATGTTTATAATTCAGCTTGTGTTTTTGATGGCTTCTTTATGAAGCACTGTGCTTAAGCTGAGAGAATGTCCCAGTCCACAATGTCCTACTTATATAGGGTTATAAACTAACTGTGTCCTGTCAAGATTATTGCCATTTATTGCACTTTTAAAAGGTGTAGGTGAATGGTAGTTTCTTTTCTTGATGAGCAGTAATTGGGTGTTCCAGATAGAATTATCTGTTTCTTGCTTTATTTTTTAAAGAGCAAAGTCATAGTATTGAGCTTATGGATTTTAAAGAGTGCAAGTTATGTAGGCTTCAATTTATTAAAATGTAACATACACTTAACACGTATATTTAATGAGAAACCATGCAAAATGTGGAGGAGAGATAATAAGCTTGCATGCATATTAACAAATAAGGAACTGGGAAATGAGCATCAAATTTTTAATGTTGTGAAATTTTGCAACAGCCCACTGATATAAAACGTATAAAGCAATAAAAAATCACCCATGCATGTCATGTCATCTGTGGCTTTTTTGGTATGATGCAGCTGAGCAGTGAGTATTTTCTAAAAGGAAGATAGTTGAAATATTAACTTATATTTTATCTAACATAAAGCAAATGCTCTTCCTAGTTAAAAATAACCTCCCACTTAACACACATGAATGTGTGTGAGTTTGTTGGGTAAATTAAGGTTTCCTCTGTCTGGAAGCAATTTGTGCTCTGATAGTAATGCTTCTGTGGTTTCAATAAATAAATAAAAAGCTTTATACTAGGTATTTTCATCTGAGAACTTTATAGTTGATACAGTTACTACAAAAATGTAGAACAGCGTTTTCTAAATGGACTGCCTTTCAACGCTTAACATTTTAAAGTAAAGTAAAGTAACAGGCAGTGGGTTTGTTTATTTATTTAATAAATAAGTTTGGTTTCTTATGAACTCTAGATGGTACTTCTTTAACAGAAGTACATTATTACCCACTTTTTGTGTCACTGTGATGTAGAGTAAGTGTTGGACACAGGTGACCCGGGTTCAAATCCCTGCTCAGTTGTGAAGCTTATTGGATGACTTTGGACCAGTCACTATTTCTGAGCCTAAAGTACTTTTCAAGGTTTCGTGATGGGGAAAGGGACTAATGGAGGCTTCCTTGCATATTAAATTCGTTACACACTTCTGTCTGCACCTCTTTTTGTTGTTGTGAAATTATGTCATTTGCTGAACAGAATTATCATACAATTTCATTTGCTTGCATTCATTTCAGTCCATGTTGCTTTTAAAGACACAGTCATGCAATACAAAAATAATTTCACCCTTGACTCAAATAGCATTCTCCAGGGTAGAATATAACAACTTTGTACGGAGGTGATAGAAACAAATGCCACAGAGTCCAAATTAAACTGGGGAAGACATTTTATTGAGTATAGCAACACACGTTGGAATTTCGCCAGGACACAGGACTAATGCTTATTTTCACAAGAAGCATCAGCAGATCCAAGATAGTTTTACATCTTAATTTATTTTTAAAGGACCTAAGCCCAGCACATTCAGCTACATGCCTTAGTGGAGCATTATTAACTCCTTGCTGGCACACACAGGAAGAGACACCTGCTGAACCATGCTGTCCCCACATGATAGCAAGCTTAGGCCCAGTCGTCTTGAGGAATACTGTCGCATGAGAGGTGTGCCTGACCATCTGCAGAGAATGAATCGTTTTCATTGTTCAAGCACAGCACGACATGAATACACATTTGCAAGGTTCTGTCCCTCCTTGCCAGCTGTGCTTTATGTTTCTGAGCGTGGTGTGGCAAGGGGGAGGGCTTGGTTGTGGATATTTCCAAGGGGGGAAATAAACAGTGAGCTAGCCAGCGCCTCCCAGTAAAAGCCTACTTCCCAATGAAGAGGCTTCTTCAGTTTGTAGCAGCAGAATCACAGCAGATAGAAGCACATCAGTTGTAAGGCATTGTCTGTATAGGTCTCTGTTAGGAACTATTCGTTCTTGCAGAAAACGATCTGTTTATATCCATGAAATCCCATCTCAATGACAGGCCTTTTTAAAAAAAAAAAATTGCTCCAGCTACAATACCAGTTTAACCAGTCGGTTGGCTCTGGCAGCAATTCCAGTTGGGAAGTTGTCTTTGTACCTCTCCAGCAGCAAAATCTTGACAGATAAGCAAAGAGGCTTGTCTGCTTGCTAGCACCACACCCCCCCTCTCTACTCCAGTTTAATCAGTGCTTGACCAGTTCATAAATCAGAGTAGCGTCTGTTTTTATTTTGTTTTTATCAAAATTTATTTCTATCATTGCAACAGTTAATACTTTAATAAGGGAACTTAACTGGGAACATTAGGAAGTTAGTTAGAGACATTCTGCAGGCGCTTTTTCCCTTGTCAGTGACAAGGTAAGGTAATCCTATACACAGGCTGCTATTGTGAGATGAGAAACTGGCCTCCTTCACTGCCAGAGACCAGATGCACCTCTCTCTATCCTAATCTGTAAACGACTTAAAGGAGTCTTATCTCGGGGCTCTTCTGCTTCATTTCATGCTTGATTTACTTTAATTTGTCTGATAGGGCACAAGGATTTGGAGACGGCCCATCTTTCTGCAGAAAACGTTCAGATTTTTTTTTCCACTTGGCATTGTTGTCTTGGGGATTTTTTTTTTACTTTTTTAAAAAAATATGGAAGAAATCTTGCTCCAGTGCAGCAAGCTGCTTGAGTGTGTTTAGATTTAAGCTACCCCAGCAGAAAAGAGTTTGTGAAGTGGTATGATTGTGTGATGTGGGCCACATTTACATTGAAATCACATTTTACGATATATCAGGACTCCTGAAGGGAAAGGTGCAGTGGAGCGCTTGTGCCCACAAGATACTTTGAAAAGCACTATATATAGTAGCAACAATTGATACGAGATTTTACAGGAGTCTTTATAAATATGTAAATGGGTGTTATCTGATTGGACTCTTTGGCTACACATCTGTACCTCAAAGGAAGTGGAGCTGTGAGAACTACTAGAAAACAGTAGTTTGCATTCTAAAGGCGTCTGAGAAATAGAAATGTCTCACAGGTTGACAGCAGGTCGGGTGGGGGTGGTTTGCATACTTTGGAGGTAGGTTTCTTTGATGTGAAAGCGATCTCTTACTCCGAACAGAGCAGGTAGAATTACCATTAACAATTTTCACTTATTTTCTTTTCTTCTTTTTCTAATTTTTCAGCATGCTGTAGATCAGCAGCCATTGACCTTTATAATTCCCTGTTATTTCTTTAAATTGCCTGTACAATGTGGTACCTGTGGGGAGGGGAGGGGGACAGTTACCTTTAGTATTTTTTAACTTTTTAAAAGTGCTTTCACTGAGCCAAGGGACAGAAAATAAAGTCTTTGGTACATTGATCCCTTGATTGGTTATTTCCTAAATGAAAATGGAGATACTATTAAAGCACTAATAACGTTACATCTTAATAGTTGAGGAGTCAATAAATGGCTCCCATGTGCTTCATTAAAGTTCTTAATGAAGCCATTTTTGATAGCTGAACTTTACATTATCAGCTGCTTTATCTAGAGACTTTTAGGAGGAAGTAAGGCTGTAATGTGGTCTTAAGATGGTTTTTCTTTTTCACTCTGCTAACTGTGTTAGTTATTACCAAATTTATGTATTACAGTATTGTAATAAGCAGTAGAGGCTTTTTGCAGAGGCTATCACACGTAAGGACAGGAAATTATAAGTGTGTATATGGATTTATACATTTATAGCATTAAACAGGGAGAAGAGAATGGGAGGAGAGAAACATTTGATGTACTTCCAACCCAACCCTGTGCTTCCCTATATGTGTGCCTATTGGGATATGGTAGCAGCTATGCCTGAACTATGTGATGACAGTGTTTTAGGATGGGTAGATAATATATCTACTTTGAGTGTTTAAAGCTACAGTCGTGTTATTTTTTTAAAAAAGGTCTTTTCTCAACCATGTTTCCCTGGAGTTGACAAGATATTCCAAACCTCCTTCTTGTGCATCCCAATAATTTAACTCTTCCAATCATACCTGGTTTCCCTTTTGGCATTCATTCTGGGCTAATCTAATGCAAATTCATTGTTCCTTTCTCTCCTGAGAGGAAAAACAGTAAGGAGACACAGCAAGACAATAGATGCTGAATATTTTTCTCTCACCCTCTGCACCATACTGCAATACATGCGAAGGCTTATTTTGATATTATTTTGATATAGCCGTTTTTGAGGAACGGCTAAGAGAGCTGGGCATGTTTAGCCTGGAGAAGAGGAGGTTAAGGGGTGATATGATAGCCATGTTCAAATATATAAAAGGATGTCACATAGAGGAGGGAGAAAGGTTGTTTTCTGCTGCTCCAGAGAAGCGGACACGGAGCAATGGATCCAAACTACAAGAAAGAAGATTCCACCTAAACATTAGGAAGAACTTCCTGACAGTAAGAGCTGTTCGACAGTGGAATTTGCTGCCAAGGAGTGTGGTGGAGTCTCCTTCTTTGGAGGTCTTTAAGCAGAGGCTTGACAACCATATGTCAGGAGTGCTCTGATGGTGCTTCCTGCTTGGCAGGGGGTTGGACTCGATGGCCCTTGTGGTCTCTTCCAACTCTATGATTCTATTCTATGATTCTATGATATATATTGATGGGGATGAGACATGGTATTTACAATGTTTCTGTTCATTTCAGTTCATGTCTCCAACACTAATGAATGTTAGAGTGCCACTGCAAACTAACTCCCTGGGTTCAATGCCAGGGCTATAGCTTAGTGGTAGAGAATATTATTTGTAAGAGAAGGAGTCAATGTGGTGCCCTCCAGATGTTGTTGGACTAAACTCCCATCATGACTGGCCAACTGGAGGGCACCATGTTGGCTACCCCACCTTAGGTTAAGTCTGTGGCAAATCCAATTAAAGGGGTCAGGTAATAGGTGAAAAGAAACACATCTGCTTTATTGCTGCCGCAAATCTGAGCTAAACGAACCAAAACTCTGTCTCAAAGCAAAGTAGCCTTCATACAAAGTACTATATCAGTTTAAAAGCTGGTGAGTGAGACCAGTTGGGTTATTTTATTGTTAATAGTGTTCATCCTGTGTTAGACAGGTTTGCATTACTCCTGAAAGAATGAGTTCATAGTCTTGGACTACTCCTTTGCCTCTCTTTGTCACTGGAGTTACAGGTTGCCTCTGTGGCACAGAGCTTAGGCTGCTGCGCCAGCTGTGACCTTTCCTAGCAAGAGATAGCCTGTACTGTAAGGCCTTTCATGAAGGGTTGCCTTCGAAGATTGTTTGGAAACTACACTTAGTCCAAAATTTAGCTGTGAGGCTCTTAATTACTCCTGTTCTTTGCCAACTACAGTGGTTTCCTGGTCATTTCCATGTGCAATTTAAACTAGCTTTAACACCTTGATGCTATCTGAAGAACTACATTTCGCATCTGCCTGTTCACTAAGAACGTCAATGAAGGTCTTTCTTTTGGTGTCCATAACATCTGAGGAGTAATGGGTGGCTACAGAAGAAAGGACCTATTCAGAGGTGGCATCCGAACTGTGGAATGAACCACTTGAAATCCTGCATGTGCTGGCTCCAGCCAGTGGCCTGCCATGCAAATGAATCAGGGTCTCCATCTATCTGTCAGCTTTTAGCATGACATCATAACAGAGTTGCCAACTTGAATAAAATGGGGGGACGGGACATGTAAGCAATTGGGGGGGGGGAGCTGAAGGGACCTTGGCCCCTAGGAGTTGGCTCCTATGCATTGTAAACATTCATCTAGCAACCCAATTCATGTGCCTTCTGGTGAATTTGCATAACTGGCTAGCCACATCCTTGGAACTGGCATATGGAGTAAGTCTCTTATACATTCTGTATCCTGAAAAAGTCATGTGAATAGGCTCACAAACCACTGCAAATCTAGTTTTAAACCAAACTGTAATTAGTTACTCCTCTATTGCCCAGTTTATTCATCCGGTCAGTTCATCAGTGCCTGTTAAGACCTTCTCTCTTCCTTTTTAAGATTGTGCTTGTTCAAGGGAGCAGTAATATTTCCAGCAGATTGTGTCAAAACTCTGGTTGACTGAAGCCAGTAGTTAGCTTTTTGGAAACTATGCACCCAGCTGCAAGCTTGTCCTTGGCCTACATTATTAGGATAACATATTCAGACATTACAGTGTCACAAGTAAGACCTGCAGCAAAATGTAGCAGTTTGAACTGCTCCTGTTCAGTGTTCCAGTCAGCCATGCCCTCCTCATGGATATTACATTACATTACATTCTCCCTCCTATCAGTTTTTCTGCAACAGTCAGTCAGCACTCTGTGCTCATTGAAGATGCTCATTTGCCCATTCGGCAGTTTTGTGGATCACGCTTGCTATTAAGGAGAAACTTGAGGTTCTCAGGTTAGATTTGCTTGTTGATGGATGGTGCCATTTTGGCTACTTGTGGCACTGTAACGTCTGAATGCAGTGGAACTCACAGCCTGAATGTTCAAAATAGAGTAAATTATGTATGACACAATTGAGTACTAGTTAATTTTATGTCAATAAAATTGCCATGAAAATGTTACTAATTTTACTTTGTGGCATATTGTTGTATATCCATCATTGTGAATATACATTTGATGGGGGCTTTTTACCAAACCACAGTTGTCTCCCAGTGCTCAGCCAAACCACAGAAAATGTATGTCAAGTTATTGATTGTTCTTTCTTCATTTAAATGGCACTATATATTAGTTACCAAAAGAAAAATCAGTTTATATTAGACAGCAACTTAAGGGCTTGGGCTTTGATCTAAAGCTACACATAAGGTGTTCCCATATGTGTGTTCCTTTCCATTTACTTAAATGTCAAAGAGAGCTCTAACATGCTTAGCTGGGATGCTTACAAGAAACCACCTCTGCACTGAAGCAGATGGGCAATCCCTGTATGTCTGAACAGTGCCATGTGCTCTTAGAATTCCTTTGGATTTGCTTCTTTGTAGTGAAATGCTGGTTAAGCTGATGAATATACTTCATTTAACTGCAAAGTGTGCTAGATAAGTCCTTTAACGGGTCACCATTTAAGTGTTCATTTTATAGTAAGGAGTTTTTATGCGGCATTCAACATCAACAAAAATCAATTAGATTTAGATGGCTAATAACATGGCTATTCTCAAATGAGAATAATATTCCATTGAAGATGGCTTTTTGAGGCTCTTCCTGAATCCCAGCTTCTGTCTTTTCTTATATTTATGGTTTCACTAAAATGTTCAGGTAGAGAAATACCTGCACTCATAAATCATTGCAGATAATAGTGGTTCAGACACACACTGTCCAAGTTGATAATGGGTATCTGATCCAAAAAGGATGTCTTCCCCCCAACCCTTAAAGTTCTTTAGGCAGTGGTGGGGCAGTTAAACAAACCTTATGAAGCTTTTTTGTTTCCAATCTTATATTCACTATCAGTTTGATTAGTTGGTGCCCTTAGTGCAGAAGTGGGCAGCAGAGCAAACTACAAAGAAGCTGTTTTTCTAACTACCCAGATTACTTTCAACGAGTTTGATGGGTTTAGCTTTTGCCTATAATACTTTCTTCCTGCTTTTTGCAAACTAAATGCTATAAAGATCCCATAAGCTTATGAAATAATAGAGGAATTAAAGCAATAGAGGAGTGATTTTTTGTTAAATGAGCACTGGTGGAGCTTGGATGAAGAAAATAGTTGCCACCCTAAGTATACATATTTTTTTCCTTGATTTTATATAATGCTGGCTATGTTGTAATGCCTGTTACTTATTAGATATGGGTATAATGTGAAACCCTCTTGATCTATAGAAACATTGGAGTATCTGGCTGTCTAACATGAACTTTGTGTAACAGAAGGTGAATAGTATTTTTATCACACACCCCTTCCCAGTTTTTAGTTTTTGCTTTGTCCTCTATAACGGATTATATGTCCTCTAGGCAAGGTCTCTTGGATGTGACTCCCATCATATGCTTAGGACTGGGAACATAAACTTACACTGATCCAGCATCATCCAATAATTCACCTATCTTGCGTGAATTCTCAGGAGCTAGCTAAGCTGATTTTACATTGTTGAGCAGCACAAACTCAGGCCAGAATCTGTCCCTTGTATATTCTTTCTTAATGCCTACCAAATCACATGGCATTTGATTTGCTAAAATTAGCTTTAACAAGAGTAATGGTTTTTGATACAATGCTTACAAATACCGCTGATTTTGTCCTTTAAAGGCCCAAACGTCTATAGTTTTACACATCTCTCATGCATGAAAAATCGAAAGTGTGTGTGTTGATTTGCTGGAAATGAGTCATGCACTGATATAATGCCGTTTCCTTTGTATTCTTATAACCACATAACTAGTATGAGTGGAGATTAAAAAGTAGGTGGAGTTGCCCTTAAAAAAGGTGTTCAAAACCTCAGAAAGCGCTTTGAAAAATTATTGTAGTGAAAAGGGGAAAGTAGGAAAAAAACTGAAGAAAATACGTGCTTGCATCTAAAAATATACATGACAAAGGAAGATACTGCAGTATCCCATAAACATTTATTTTTATTTTTACATAAATTCTGAATTTGCAGGTAAAAGGGGGCCGCAGTTGCTTGTGCATAAAATGCTGTATTGAATATCTGCCTAAAACTGTGTTATATAATGGTGTCTCACAGATTTATTTTGCTTTGAGGATTTTGAATGCCCAGTGAAGATGTAAGGAAATAAATAATTTCAGAGTAAAGAATTGCATGAGTACAATTAAAGTATGACACTAGAGAAGTACACAAATAATTAGGGTTGGATCAAGACTAAGACTGCAATCCTCCCGTTACCTGGGAACAAGTCCTATTGAACTCAGTAGGCTTATTTCTGAGTAGATGTATAAGACTGTAGTTCTTAATTATGAGAACTTAGTCATGAGTCTGGGTCCACTCTTATGGCAGTGGACCCATGGCCCTCTGGGAGTTGTTGAACTCTTAACTCCAATCAGACTCAACCAGCATGGCCAAAGGTCAGGATGATAAGAGCTGAAGTCCAGCAACATCTGGAGGACCACTTCCTTTATAGGACTTACAATGAGAACTGTAAACCTTGAATTAGTCTGCACAAGATCACATCCCTCTCTCACTCATCATGGAGAGAAAGAAAAATTGAATTGGGTGGTGTCACATTTATTTGAATGTGGTCTCTCTCTTGCCACCATACTGTAATTCTCATTCTTTCTGTGGAATCACTTGGGAGTTAGGCAGATACCAATAAAGGTAGCGAGAAAGGAGCTTGAGGGCATTAAATCAATAGCAGATTGAGAATTTGCCATATAATATATTGCTCTTACAAGGGTTGCCACCTCTTTACATCAGTACACTTCTTTTTTCCCAACCTTATATTGGTCTCTGGCTGTTTAGACTACAACTCCCATTAGCCCTGATACTCACTGTGCTGGAGGCTATTAGAAAATATAAATCCTGTCTCTCCCTCCCCCCCCTTTTTTTAAAGCCAGTGATAGCATTAAGGGAAATATTGTAATATTTATCTTTTGAAGCAATTGATTTATCTCTGTGTTTCTTGGGCAATATTTCTGCTGGTTATCAAACTGCCTCACCCATGGGTCGTGGCAGCTCAAGCAAAAAGGGTGGCTGGGGAGGAAGTAACTGGGATGCCATTCACATGTTTTCTGAGTAATCCACACTTTTTTGGGTAAACCTTTGCACCCACATCTTGGCAGATATGTCACAGGTTTCTACAGGGTGGGGAAGAGGTACACAGGATGATGGAACATTAGGGAGAAGAGGAAACGTGCTATATTCTGAATGTTTGGGAAAGCTTCATTCTAGAGTTGGGAAACATGAATGGATGGGGAATAACTGCACCTCAACTCATGTTTGTCTGATATGAAGATGATTAAGTATTTACCGGAAAACCATTTGGCAGACAACTCTATAAACCAATAGGCAACAGAATGACAACCTGTATCATAGATGAAACAATATTATGCTTCTTTTCCAGATGACATCCTGCTGCTCCCATATTTTCAGAGTCATCAATCTCCATAGTAGCTTGATAGCAATCTTTTCTTCTATGTGGGAGATGCAGCCGTAGAATAATATTAGCCACACTATCATTTTTAAAGAAAGTTTCTATCTTATCTTTGCAATTATGATCCAGAAGTGTGGCATCAGCAACTTCCCAAACGTAGCATGCAGTACTTACATGAGTTAATTGCACAGTTAGGAGATAATGCAGTAGCGTTAACACGATTTACTGTGTAATTACCATTGCTTCCAATGAAATTATTGTGTAGCCGTCAACCTAGTATCTTATGTTATTTTGTGATAACTATGAAGTGATTACTGTGATTACTATTTTTTGAGAGACTGTTGATCTTTGACCAAGGTTTACTGGGCAAACTTGATGAAAGCTGAAACATAAACTTAACCTCCCTCAAAGAAAACAATTTGTAAGCTAGATATTGCCATTCAAACCTTATGCCTCATGCTACAACTTTGCGCGGGAACTGCTAAACTCTGGCATTCTGTATGCAGGAACGGGCAAAAATAAGCCCACCACTCAATGTTTCTCAGTGATTTTCCAGTGCTTTCCCCATGTGTACTTCTTAAGAGATCCCACTGGTTCATCCAATTTATTTACTTAGTTTGATTCCTAGCCTGCTCGGTCACAAGGGATAAATTTTAAATGAGACCCATAAAATTAAATAAACATTATAAATAAGTATATAGCTTTCAGTTGCAAATCAAGAGTGTTGCTGTTGAGTGTGATTTCTGGTCTTTGGTCCTAGGTTCTGATATTATTACAATTTAATGGGAATAGCAGGGGTGATGCCAATAGAAGGCCACAATTTCTGGTGTAGCACTGGCGGTGAAATCCTGAATTTTTGTTCTCCTAGATGGGCTACCTTCCCAGATTGATGAGCCCCATCTGCCCCTGACTTCCCTCCACAGCACATGCAGAAATCACCTTCTTGACCATTGGACCCACTGTTGGTCCTGTCCACTCAATCCACTAGAGCCTGTCTTCACATGCAGGGGAAGTTCCTAACTTGTGAGGGTTCAAGACCCTTTGGCTACTCTCACCTGGCCAGTCAAAGTCATTCCTGGACTGTGGCTGCTGTCACATGCTGACAGCTTCTAGGAGCCACAGGTGAGAGCTGAGTGTAGGGTGGGGACCAAAGATAGAAAACTACCAAAGAAGGAGCATAATGTGTGCTCCACCAGAGGTATTTCCATTCCACTAACACTCCATACATAGTCCACCAGCCTAATACCACTTATTTGTTTCTGACAGAAAGAGCTGTTCAACAGGTGGTGGACTCTCTTTCCTTGCAGGCTTTTAAGCAGAGCTTGGATGGCCATCTGTCATGTATGATTTGGCTGAGATTCTTGCATTGCACAGGGTTGAACTAGATGGGCTTCGGGTGCCCTCCAACTCTACAATTCTATGATGTTATGATTCTGTAATCTCTTAAAATATTTCCCCCTTCCCTCACAAATATTTGAACAACACTTCCTTATATCATATGTACTCAGCTTCTGTAAAAATTGATTTGACTAGTTGACCAATTGATCCGTGATTGATGTCAACATTTTGCACTCCTTCCATGGTACAAATGACTGGGAGCAAAGCCAGTGGGCTTATTCGCACATAGAGATGCACTGCCTAATTTTCTATATGCAAATGTGTTAAGGCTTCAGGTTATTCTTGCTTTCACTCACTCAGAGGAAAAAGTGGATAAACCAGAAGTAGCTGTAGAACTGGCTGCTGTAGGGATACTTCACAGCCTACTCCTGCCACAGTAACACTGGTGAGATGTCCTTATATGTGAAATTGGCTTCTGCTGCATTTCTCATCCAGATCTCTCTAGTAACTAGGACAACATACGCAGTGTGGGAGTGCAGCTGTATGACTTTTTTCAGAGCAAGAGTGATAAAACCATCTTCTGAGGTGCCAGGGTAACTGATGGACCCTCCTTACTATAACAAGACCATGAGGTGATCACAAGGCTTTCAAATTTTATTGTTGATTTATTTATAAAACCTACTAACCACTTCCCAGGCAAAATAGCTGGGTCAAACAATAAAATCATTCAGATACATACTGAAATCCCTCACACATTTACATAACCTTTTTATAAACAACCATCAATCAAAAATGCTAAAATAGAGTAGAACAAGTCAAGTGCAGAGTGCAGGAAACACAAAATTCAAGTGAAAGAAAGGAAAGGAAAGGAAAGGAAAGGAAGATCACTTGGTGTTGAAAACTAGAAAGTGTTGGTGCTGATTTTTTCTGTGGGGAAAAGGAGTTTCAGAATTTGAGGCGGGCGGCTTCTTTGAGAATGCCTGGTGTTCCCAGTAAATGAGACATCCATCAGAGTACATCTCTACTTGGTCCTACTATTGTTTGTGACGTATTAGCATATAGGAAGTCAGAGAATGAGGTCAGCTTACTTTTCTATATCTACTGATCATAATATATAATATTAAATGGATAAATACAGCTCCCTGCACTTAGAACTCTCCGTGGGGGTGGCTATTGTGGGGGGTGGGGCTGTCATGATGAGCTTCTCTCCTTCAGAAATAACCACTACACCACTGGGTACCCAGCAATTCCATGGCAGTGGCTGCAGTTCATTAATGTTATCATGCTGCACCCAACTTTTTAAATTTTGTAATAATGTAGCATTGATACTGAGTTTTTCCTGTTTCTCAGAAATTTCAGTTGCTTGGGGAAACATGTAAAGCCTACTATCCTCATTAGACATTTTAGGATTATTTTAGCAACATGAACTTACAAAAGTCATATGTATATCAGTCTGCATATTTCTGATTGTATTTTGTATGAATGAAAACCCTGCACACCTCTCACAGTATCAGTAAAATAGAGGAAATGCAAGCAGGACAAGTCAGACTACAGTCCAGGATGTATCCAAATGTATAAAGAAAACCTTTATTTCAGAAACTTTCTTTAGTTTGCCTCTCTTTTGAAGAGTATGCTAAGTAAGAAATGCTATAAGTCAAGTACAGTGCCTTTCTTCAACATTACAGGATTTTCTTTCCACCTCAGTTTTTGATTGTATCTGTGATCAAAGGGAAATATATACTGTTTGTGTGCTTCCTCTTTACTTGAGAATGGAAGCTGTGGTGGAGAGATGAGGTTTGACCCGGAGGGTGTATGAGTGCCCTTGTGTGGTTGCCTGGAAACTTAGGCCCACACAAGTGTCAACTTTCTTTCATGGCTTTAAAGGAAGGCTGTGCCTCATAGAGAGCTTTATTCTTGGAGGTGGGGGGAAGGTCCTTATGTGTTTTAAAACAAGTGTCTCACCGGCAGATAATAGTGGAGTTGGGGGTTATAAATGATGCATTTTGCTCACTTCACCCTGATAATGGCACAAGGGGAAAAAAGTTCATTGCTCTCTTATCAAAATACTGTGACATTTCTCCTTCAACTGTAAAATTTCATATCACATTCCTCTGCTGCAACCGCAACCAAATTTTCTCGATTGTAAAGACTACGTAATCTCTCATCAAAAAGTGCATTTTCCTCACTTTCCTGCTTCTTGTAACTTAACCAGAAAGTTGCTGAAATCACTGCTTTTTGTTCTGCTATAGATGATTCATAGTTTATTTCTTTTATTACACTAACCACAAATAATGGGTATTATCCTTCAAAATGAATTTAGGAATTGTGACAGTAATCCTTTGGAAAGAATGTCAGTCAAAAGGGTTCTAGGGCAGATATGAGAAGGGGAAAAAAATTCTAAGCTATGTTCATGGACTTGCTATTTGGCACAGTGTGTGATGATACATTTTTCACTAAAGCCTAATGTCTACCATAAGGCTTGAGAAAAATAAGTAATATTAATCAGGAGTTTGTCTAGGCTATATGTAAAGAATACTACAATCCATATAAGTTGAAGTTTGTGTTTACATAATGTACCTTCCATTACATCTATGCATTTTTGAACAAACTGTTTACAATGGTGACACAGGAGTCTTGTTGGTGGATAGTATTATTTAAACAGATACCTAAAAATACTAGTGCCTATATTTAGACATTGTAACTGGGAAATAACTTGAAATAGTCAACAGATTTTTAATATGGACCTCTGTGCATGACTTTAGAAATGATGTGGAATTGTATAATTGCCCTAGACCATCTGAACCTCCTTGAATGTGCCTTCTAGCTCATTAGAAAATGAGTGAGTTTGGATCTAGAAGATCCAAGTTCAGATACTATCTCTGCCATGGACTTCTGATGTCACCCTGGGAAACTTTTTTATATATTTTAGCCTTGATTAACCTTCTGTGAAATGAAAATGACAATGAACCTCACAAGATTGTTGTGAAGCTCAACTCTTTTTGTTAGCCACTTACTGTACATAGTGAAAGGTGTTATATAAATTGCAAGTAAAAATGGAACAGGTCCTTTTGAAAATGTGCACATGCTTTTAATAGCATGATGTTCTTTAGCACTATATTAAGATTTTGAGATGCAGGGATCTGAGAAGCACTGGCACAAGAGCACTGATGTCAGGTTCAGCACTAGCATCAACACTGTTTTGTGTTACACACGATGCTACTCACTGGAGTTGTACCTGACACTTTGGAACAATGTTTTCCTACAAGGAACCTGTGCTTGGATGGTGGGGGATGGGAATGTCGGATCGGGTGATTATTATTCCATGTTTCTTTGGCGGTTAACAGATTGAGGTTGAATCCTAACAAGACAGAAGTACTGTTTTTTGGGGACGGGGCGGGCAGGTGGGGTGGGGACTCCCTGGTCCTGAATGGGACAACTGTGCCCCTGAAGGACCAGGTGCGCAGCCTGGGAGTCATTTTGGACTCACAGCTGTCTATGGAGGCGCAGGTCAATTCTGTGTCCAGGGCAGCTGTCTACCAACTCCATCTGGTACGCAAGCTGAGACCCTACCTGCTGCGGACTGTCTCGCCAGAGTGGTGCATGCTCTGGTTATCTCCTGCTTGGACTACTGCAACACGTTCTACGTGGGGCTACCTTTGAAGGTGACCCGGAAACTACAACTAATCCAGAATGCAGCAGCTAGACTGGTGACTGGGAGTGGCTGCCAAGACCACATAACACCAGTCCTGAAACACCTACATTGGCTCCTAGTATGTTTCCGGGCACAATTCAAAGTGTTGGTCTGACTTTTAAAGCCCTAAACGACTTGGGCCCAGTATACCTGAAGGAGCGTCTCCACCCCCATCGTTCAACCCAGACACTGAGGTCCAGCTCTGAGGACCTTCTGGCAGTTCCCTCACTGCGAGAAGTGAAGTTACAGGGAACCAGGCAGAGGGCCTTCTCAGTTGTGGCACCCGCCCTGTGGAACGCCCTCCCACCAGATGTCAAAGGAATAAATAACTCTCTGACGTTTAGAAGACATCTGAAGGCAGCCCTCTTTAGGGAAGTTTCTTTTTAATGACTGATATTTTAATGTAATATTTTAATCTCCTGTTGAGAGCCGCCAAGAGTGGCTGGGGAAACCCAGCCAGATGGGCGGGGTATAAGTAATAAATTATTATTATTATTATTATTATTATTATTATTATTATTATTATTATTATTATTATTATTAAAAATGAATAGAAGATTTTAAAAAAACCATTGGGGAGTCTTATCCTAATAGCAATGAACAAAATAACTCCTGCTGGCTGAGGTTGGTTCTGTGAACCTCATAAGCTGAGGCTATGTGAAGTTTCCCCTTTGCTTCAGACAAGAGGTTTACTAAACAAAACTATTCACACAGGAGAAGTAAAAATCTTGTGTTATAAAATTGGGTTTCATGCTGTTCATGCCCAAACACATTTACTCATACGTTCCATTAATTCCAATGGAATTTCTTCCCAACTGTGTGCACATAAGATTGCAACCTTTGATATGTAGATACCTCACATCCAAATGTGTCTCAAAACCCATAAGGTACCTCTGAGTCCACCCCTGTATGGTGGGTTAATGATCTAGCATGGTATCTGTGCATAGAAACAGCTGTTGAATGTATCTCTCCCTTGCTAGTCTAGGGTGGTTGTGTGGTGAAACGCCACCAGAACCAAATCTGTCACTTTATATTCATATTGGTAATATCTGAGATACTGTACTATATGTATTTCCACACACCTGGTTGAATATGCTTTATGACTACAACAGATTGAGAAGTTTTTTATTGCCATGCAGACAGTATAATAATATTTCTTCTCAGTGAAATAATGATTTTGTCAGACACTTGGTATCTTGTTTTGTAATGTGTTTCAACTGAGCACTATTTATGCCAAGCTCTGGACTGTTGACAGAAATGTGAGAAGATACATCTTGTTCCCTATGTAGGTCCTCACAGCTTTGGGAATAAGTGATTGCTGACACAGTAGGAACATTCACTAGTAGGAAGTGGCTACCAATGCAAAAATAAATAATTGTATCGCTTCCCCCTCCCAGGCCTTCTGTGTACAATAAGAAAAGCTATTAGGAAATAAGTGCCAAACATTAATTTTGAACTTGTTCAGTTTCCATATTGATGGCATTTCTTCCCCATAGCTCAGCAGTAGACCAGATGGTTGGTTTGCAGAATACCCTTGGTATTAAAAGGATCTC
Source organism: Podarcis raffonei (assembly GCF_027172205.1). Taxonomy (NCBI): domain Eukaryota; kingdom Metazoa; phylum Chordata; class Lepidosauria; order Squamata; family Lacertidae; genus Podarcis; species Podarcis raffonei. Next base: position 21,670,476 of record NC_070608.1, on the reverse strand, counting down.
AGCCAGCAGGAGTTGGACAGACCTCTGCTTTAGACCTTAGAAAGTTGCTGTTGGCAATGGTGTAAATGAACCAGTGTTTCGATTTATTATAAGGCAGCTTTTTGTGTTCCTAGTGCTGTTTTGCTTCTGAGTTAATATATCATATGATGGTGCACCGGAGATCATATAATCATTGAAGCTGTACGAGACCATCTGGGGAACCCTCTGTCCTAATGCAAGATATCCTGTATCTTGTAGGGAAAATGTTCAGTGTCCTTACATTTCTGTAAACCACATTTCTGGAGGCAGTAATGCTTCTGAATACCAGTTGCCAAAGGCCATAAAGGGGGAGAGTGTTCTTGTATTCAGATCCCACTTGACGGTTTCCCACAGGCATCTGTTTGGCCACAGTGAGGCTCTTCTTATGTTCACCTTTGTATTGAAAACCTTCAATAATATAACTCTCATACCTTCATCAGGTAGCTTATTACATTGTGAAAATGCTTTCAGGAAGATTGGCCTTGACGTCTTAAGGCAAATAGTGCATGAAGCTGCAGTATACTAAGTCAGACCACTGGTTCTTTGGCCCAGTATTGTCCACTGGGCAATTCTGGCCCAGAATATCCCACTACTATGTCTTTTCCAATCCCTGTACCAGAAGCCCTTTAACTGGAGGTGTTTGAATGTGGTGTCACATCCATGTAAAGCATGTGCTCTACATAATGGTTGACTTGTGTGAAGTCCTTTCTTTCTCTACCTTGTCTACCAAACTGAACTCAAAGCAGTGGCCAGTAAAAACAAAGCAACATAAAAAGATCATTCCTGACATTGCTAAAACATCAAAATGTGTCTAATTTTTATAAGCATACATTGGATCACTAATTAAAGACGATACTAAAACTCTGACTGTTAACTGAGTAGAAGTAATTTCTACATAGGTGTTCCTAGGTAGAAAAGTTCTTTAAACATGACAGCCCCAGTCCAGAAACTCACTTTCCCCGTTGTTACCATAGCATAACCTTTTGGTAATGCATCATATGGGACATATTAGCGTGAAATAATGGTGAATACTTATTTCTTGCACCCTGTAAAGAACTGTAGTACTATTTTGTTGATGCCGTGAATCAACTAACTCATATGAGTCATTCCATTTCTTTAGCAAATAAGCAGTCATGTTGAGCAGTAGTCACCACCATATTAGTGTAATGCTACAACTTAATTTATGAAAGGTTTTGTGTCCTGTATTTCTTTCAAAAGAAGGTAGCTTGGATCGCCTCAATATGTTATTTATACCTTGCTTGTCAATGTTCCCTACAGATACATTTAATTGGAATAAAGTTAGGTTATACATTACCATTTTCTGTTAACATATTGCAAAAGGGGGAAAAATACATATATAATTCAGAAACTCTGACTTTTGTGCAGATTTAGTGAAGAAAAAGAAGGGGTTCCAGGAAGACCTTTTGGGGCAGAAAATTAACCGTTTTAAGTGTGTGTATCTTGTTAGTGAAAAAACAAATTAAGATACATTTCATTGGAAAGTTCTAATATAGAAACTTCATTGAAATAACCTCACTTTCTTTTTCAGCGAACCCTGTGCATGAAAGCTTTCCAGTAGATTGTGACTTTAATCTACAGAGTTGCAGAAAGGAGAGGTGACAAAAGATACTTCTGACTTCTGACTTACGTGAATTGACAAGGCATCATAGATATATAGTAGCCCCTGAACACAGTCCTTTCTAATGCTAAATTTATACCTGGTTGATATTTGCTAGTTGCAAAATCATGCAAATTTTTGGTGTGAAATACTAAAAACAATTTAAGAAATTAGAAGCAATTAATTTATATTTGTGCAACAGGTAATATTATATGCCTGAGAAAACGTGTGGGAAAGGAAAATAAGGTGTTGGTGGGATAGTGTTATTGCTGATAGTCATTGCTGCAGAAACCTGGAAGTCACAAAACTGTCAATTGAGGACTGGTGCAAATAAAAATGGAATGTTATGATTATGTGTTAACTAATCTCTATTGTTAAAGACAGGGAGGCACAGGAAAAAAGGCAATGATCACTTTTTGGGCAAACAGAACACATTTGCACTTTATTAAAATAATGGTAATTCCCATGAGAATATGCAGTCATACAGCCTGTGGCCTACTTTGTATGTCACATTAAACCATAGTTAAAAGCTGGTGCATGCTGCCCAGATTGCAAGTGCTTCATTTCTGCCCTGTTCCTGCTGCTGTAAGTGCTGCATGGAAACGAGCCAGGATTTGATTTGTCATTGCATCCTCTAAATAAACAGTGAGCGGTAAACCAAGAGCAAATGTTGGTTACCACCCAAGGTTGATTGAGAAATAAATAAATCACAAGTCTGCGTTTGGATGTAATGACAAGCCAGACCATGGCTTGTTTTCTGGCAGCACAGGAGCAGCAGATCATTGTGCATTCACGTTAAACCATGGTTTAATGTGACATGCAAACCAGGCCACTGTCAGTACAGAAAGAGTGAGAGATCATTTTATAACTCATATGCACATTTGGCTGGTTGGTTTATTTCATTGCTTTTCTTCTTTTTTCATATCTTACCTATTAATAGTATATATTGGTAAATGCTTATTTTTTATTTTGTTGATATACTGCATAAAGAGTTATGATACCATATTGGGTTATACAAAGTAACTTTTGTTGTAGAGGTGTATGGGTAGAAGGATAGCTAGGAACAGACACTGTGGTTGAAACTGATTGTCACCAAATGCCCAAAATTTGAACACAACTTTTTGTTAGTTACCATGTGTAATTGTAAACTACGTATGTGTTACTTCAATGTCAAATAAAATAAGTTATTTTCAATACATATGTAGAACATTTCAAGACTTTTGTAGAACATTTAACATACCTTATAGTACAGAAAACCCTAAGAGAAGAAGTGAGAGGAGTGTATATATATATATATTAAACGAAGGTAATGAACTCCAGCTTCAAAATGACCCTGTGTATGTTTAGGGAAGTTTTGAATGTTTGATGATTTATTGTATTTTTAATATTTTGTTGGAAGCCGCTCAGAGTGGCTAGGGTATAAATAATAAATTATTATTATTATTATTATTATTATTATTATTATTACATCCAAATCATTGTTTGTACATAGTTTCAGGGTGCTGTTACTATATATATATTTAGGTTCTCAAAATAGCTAACAGAACCAACAGTCAGGAGCGTGAAGTGTCTTTGCATTTATCAGGGGGGAAAATCTCAGCAGAAAGGGACATTAATCAGGGGCAGCTGTTCCTCTGCTGAGGAAAGGAGCAAAGCAAAGAGCTGATGACGATCTTATCTGGAGTGGGGGTGGGGAACCTCTTCAGTAATATCATCAGCTTGAACTTTCCAAGTCTGGCATTTCGGTATCATCCGTATTTGTTATGAGAATGGGTAGGCTTGGGGGCTAGTGTAGAATGGGAGAAGGGAAGAGAGAGCATTTGAAAAAGGCTGCACAAACTGCATGTAACGGGATAAAGTAACTACTCAGCCTGCTAGGTCTGTGCAGTGTCACAATATAATTGGGAGTCTTTTCCGTCATTTTGAAGCATCAGGTTAACCCTCTCAGGAGGAACAAGAGTGAGAACCCAACCACTCTAGATACCTTCTGCTGCATGCCAGGATATTTTCTTCCTGTTTCCTCACCATCCACTCAGTAAGCAAAGCAGTAAATGGCAGGTGGACAGGAGAAACTTACTAGGTTTCCCTCCCCTTTCAAGCTGTTATTTGAAAATTATCCCTTTTCTTCTTCTCCAGAGATGCAAAATAATATGTCCATTTTCTTAAAAACAAGCATTGGGGAACATAAGAAGTGCCTTATACCAAGTTATATCATTGGTCTATTTAGCTCAGTACTATCTAATGCAGAATATGGCAGCCTTTGGGGGGCTATGGGCACATTAACAAACTGGAAAAACTCTTGTGGACACCATGTACACTCTGCAGCCTTTTTGGGGGGTGGGTTTCTACAATAGACTGTTTCTTTCAAGCCGAATTTCATCAGGGGTAGAGACCTTGTGGACATTAAGGGATGCATCTGCAGGCACTTGTATGCCCATGGGCACCATGTTGGCAACCGCTTTAGTGGGTGAAAACAGATTTCTAGGGTTTCAGGTGGGATGCCTTTCTAAACCCTACCTGGAAATACTGTGGGTTGAACCTGTTACTGTTACTGTCACATCCACTTTGAGCTACAGCTCTTTCCTAAGTATGGAGTATTGAATTATTGTTTGACTCTAGTCTTACAGTAATTGTTTCACTTCGATTATGGACCAAATGAAACCATACAATTTATAAGTGTTAAATTCAGGAGAATTTTTTTTTCAGAATTGGTGGGTATAAAAAGGACATTAATTTCAAAGGTAAAATATAATTTGTATTTTCCTCAACGCCAGTTCACAAGCCCCATGAATGCATGTTGAAAAGTGGGTTGATGGCTAGTCTTAGTTAGCAGGCTTCTGACTGTTTTACTCTGCAAAAGAATTCTGTGTTTGTGGACATATCAGCGCTCCATGGTTTACTGTCTCTTGGGAGCCTATTGGTGGCATCAAAATGTCTTCGCTAATTAAAAGATCAGACCTGCAAAGCAATCTAGTGAGCATTGTACCTTGCATATAAATTCACTCTATTGTCAGATCCAGTATGTTGAGGGTAAGGCAAAGGTGCCAGGGGTTAAATCTGGGATTTTCTGCATGGAAAGCAAGTGCTCTGTCAATGAACTATGGCTTTTCAAAATTGCAACTGGTTATACTCCCAGGACTTTCTCCTATAATAGCCAAGCAATTTGTAGTTTTGTAAAGCCTACTGAGGTTTGTATTGTAGATGTTTCACTAACCACGTGTTAGCAAGAGTTGGGTGTCAAAATGCCCTTTGTTGAGTTGAATTATAATCTATGAAACTAACTCAAAATTGAGATTGCCCTTGCCAGATGTGATTGTGGGATGTGCAAGTAGTCTAGAAGAGAGAACATCAGAATATGAGCTGGTTGGATCAGGGTAATTGCCTATCTAGTCCAGCATCCTGCTCTCCCAGTGGCCAACCAGATGCCTATGAGAAGCTCAAAAGCAAGATTCTTACTACTTATGATTTCCAGCAGCTGGTATTCACGGGCATTCTGCCTCTGAGAGAGCATAGACATCATGGCTAGTAGGAAAACAAGGCAAACAGGAAAACAAGGCAAGAGTTTGTATCTCCATTGACTGCAATAACTTTTGTTTTAGAACTGTTTGTTGAAGTTCTTCCCTTGGTTGGTTCTTTATACTATATGAAGAAAATGTATATTTGTTGTGAATCATTTTGAACTCAACTGTGTTGTTGGAAAATCTACATGCAATTATTATTACGTTAAATCTTTATTTATTTTATTTATTTATTTACGGCTATTAGCCCATAAAATATGTACAAACATAAAAAAACACAGAGACATAAAGACCGATATATCCGACAACAGAAGGTGAACACCACGATGCAAGGGTGGGTCCTTGAGCAGAGCCAAATGACAGCTTGGGGCCAGGAGAGCTCCAAGGGACGGTTCACAGAAAAAGAAAAACTGAAGACGAGATCTGACATGCACTCTCATCATAACAGTCCGATTAGTTTTGGTGTTTTTGTTGTTTTTTGGTGGTTTTTGTGTGTGAGATAACCGCATTCAGGAATCTCGCCACCTGCAGAGTTACAGAAGGGTCTGTATCCTGCAAAAGCAGTGCGGCGTGTAACTCAACAGGCCTGCCAACCAAGCGCAGTAAAGCAGGACCCAGGAATTTAGTCCTGGCTATGCTATGTAGGGGACAGTTGAACATTATATGTGGAAGAGATTCAACAGTTTTCCCGTCACACACGCATAGCGGAGACACCAAACCCTTGGAAAATCTGTGGCTCAGCAGGTTCGATGGAAAGACATTGAACCTTGCATGAATAAATGCGAGTCGGTGTGGTACTGATGAAAGAGATGACATGTATGATGGAAGGCCAAGTGGTGGGGTTATTCCGTGATACCTGGGGGAGCAGACACCCCCACCACTGGCGAGGTTGTGTTGATTTTCAATGTCTGCTAATCTTTGCTCAATAAGGCTTTTGGCTGAGCGTAAGTTCATCTTTAAGGAGTCCGCTGGGGAAATTCCGATGCTCAGAAGTTTGGCTTGGATTTTTCCTACCCACGGATTGACAAAGACGTCCAACGTTAAATCAAAATAAGTCCTTTCTGGGGGTGTCCATTGGACTTGAGTGGGAGACAATAACGATTTATCCTTGTGTAGGTTTCTCTGTCATAGCAAAGCCAGGTGCATATTGTGTAGAAGCATGTCCTGCGTTATTGTAGCATTATTTGTATGTTGGGTGTCTTCATATTCCTAGTTAACTCAAAGAGGCTTTTTGTATTTGCCTTCAGTGGAATAAGAAATACACCTGTTGTGAATAATGCGAGAAGAGCTCTGTCAACTGCAACCTTACATGATAGGCATTAATTTAATCTTTGTGCTTTCAGTCTACTTCTGCCAAAGGACTTTGCTGTTAGTGCAGCATCTTTTAAATAGCAACTGTGTAATAAAATAAATGCTTGGTGATTTTAGCTTTTGGCCTCTACGGACTTTGACACAAGAAATGGAACTCTTAAGATCTTCCCTTACTACATATTTCCTTGAACTAAAAATATACTTCTTTAATTTTTCAGACTTGAGCATAAATATTGACATTAAAAACATATTCTGAGTACACTTATAGCTAATATTATTTAACATAGAAAGTTGGCTTGTTTTAGGAGCTTTTTTTATTTAAAAAATGCACAAAATCTGTGATAATCCATGCTAGAACTGACTGCATTTCATAGTTTGAGTATTTATAAATGCGGAGAAGTGCAATATATGATCATTTCTTTACTTCAAGGCCTTGCTTCTATATGCATTTAAATTAAAGAAGTTTATTGTGATAAATTGTGTTTAGGACAGTAAGCTCAACTGCATTTTCTTGACCAATCGGTTTTAGGAACCTCTCCTAAAGAAGTATCATTTACTTGTCTTTTCCCACAGTTAAATGTTTGTTTGTTTGTTTGTTTTTAATCATTTTTATTAAGTTTCCCATTTTAACAATCAAATCAAATCACATTAAATGTTCCACATTATACAAAGACATATCAAATAGTCCAAATATTCTGCCTAAATTATAATTTTTTTGTTGGGACTTCCCATGCTTCAACAGTTAAATGTTGAGCATGAAGGGCATGAATGTACATCATTGGATATTTCTTTGCTTGATTCATCCCAAGTGCTTGATGACTGAATATGAACTGGCTCCATTGAATATGAGTTGATGTGAGATGATATCTGCAATATAAGATATGTGATGGCTCATTCTTACATCCAGCTTATGAAGTGACTTCCTCTGAGGGCTCAGCCATACTTCCTTTCATGCTGTCCTTTCTAGGCACAGGTTCAGGATTTTCATATCCATGTCCGAGTGGTTCTTTTGTGGAATCTGTGGAAACCCCGATGGCCATTTGTTCTGAACGTGGGTTTTCCTGGGGAAAGTACCAGGACATTTAAAAAACCCGCTCAGACATGGATCTAGAAACCCAATCCTGTAAATAGAGCTGTCCTGGCACATATCTATTCACCGCTTAGGAATATGCCTGGATATTTGCTTTCACTTAAATGGCTGTTTGGCACAATTTGAACTCTGTTGTGAACTTTTTATGCAGCACTTTCAAATTTGATGGGTGTTTAAAGACTTATAATCTCTCTGTACATATTTATAGTTCTAAAGCCTTGCTGTAGCACAGATTTTATTTTCATTTCATATTATTCTCAGTTGCTAATACAGAACCTCTGCTTTTTGGCTGGGGAGAAATCAGGAACCGGAAGCCTTAACTGGTGAATACAGTCACAGTAAGACATGAAGACCATCTGTCTTTGATAGGTGAAGCCTTGGCTTTGCATTCAGCAATTCAGTCATTTGACAATGCCCATGCCCAATTTTCCTTATTACATGTGACTGACATTCTACAGGTTTTAAGTTGATCAATGTCATTTTATTATAAAAACAAATAAAATGTTCTACCCAAAAAAAGTAAGGGGGGAAATCTCCATAATTTAAGTTATTGCTTTCTTTGCTACAACAAATCTTGTGTCACCTTTGCATTGGAACTTGTTATAGAAAAGCCAATAAACTCAGCCCTTAAAGTTGCTAGTTTCTCAGTTCTGTGGAATTCTGATTGAATCCTGTGAAAGGAGAATGTTACTGTTTTTGCCACCTCTATTATGTTATCTGTTCCAGCACAATTACACACTAATTTGGGGCTCTTTGTGTTTGGCTAATAGCTTCTGATTCAAGGCTGTCACACTGTACCTCTTCTTCATGAACTTCTAATTCTGCCTGCCAGTAGCCCTAGCATTTACCTATGGAGCACATTTTTTCTTTGACCAGATGCTCGTCAGGGTAAAATCACTAGGAGACTATCAAGAGATGATGCCATCTACTAGTAATACATGCCATCTACTAGAGATACATCTCTACAAAGATCACAATTATCAGTAGTGTAGGGTAGTGTGGTTTGTTGTGTGTGTGGTGTTGTTTTTTGGTAAGTTTGCTTATCCCCACAATAAATGTAGTTGTCAGCAGGATAAGTTCAAGCAACGGATAAGGTCACAATTTCATTTAGTGACAACATCCTACAAAGCAAACTTACAAGGTTCGATTTATTAAAGAGTCAGAAGGGATAAGATCACTGAATGGCCAGCCTGATTTATCTGGGTTTGACTGCAGTATTTGAAAAGAGAATGCCATATTTCAAGTTTATTCTCTGAACCATAGTTTAATGTGGCTCAAAGAGTTGACTGCTGTGGGGTAGTGGGGAATAGAGTGAAGGTGGCAACTGGTGGGCTATTTTGAAGAGCTAGCCTAGCAAGGCAAGTCTGTAGAGGGTCACTTCACAGAATGAAATGCCTTTTTCAAGAAAGCCTTGCAGAAGCATAAATGAAGTAATATTTACTGTATGCAATTCTGACATGGCTTTTAAGTGCTGCAATGATTTACGGTAATCTAAAACTTAATTTCAGCAGAAAAACTTAATCTGTTACTGCAGTTTCAAAAATAATTTCTGTTGTGCTTACTTTAATCGGAGTCACCATTTATTGCTGAATCTATCAAACATGGATAATGGCTATTGTCTATCCTCATTCTACAAATTATTGTCAGATACTTCAATGTGATACCTGGCATTTTGTGAAAAGAAGTGAGGAGGGATATATGTATGCAGTATAATTCTTATATATACCATAGAAGCATAGGAAAGAATTTGCTACAATTGAAGCCTTGCATTCTGGCCCAGTATCTACCAAGGTGGGCTGATTATCTTAAAAGCCATGGGATGTTTTGTAGCTGAGCTAGTGATCCATGACTTGGGGCTTCTTTTACAGTGCAGCTATCATAAGTCTTTGAGTAATCACAGACTTTAAAAGTATGCTATATCAACAAGATAAGAGGAACAGCCCACAGCACTAGCAGCATTATCTTTTACCAAAATTGATTAGCGTGTACTATGGGTCTCACATATTTTGCACAAACGGCACTCAGCAAGCTCAAAATATTTATAGTCTTGAAGAATGTGTGCAGGGGGAAAACTTTGCTGTGAAGTCTTCAGCTGAAATGAAACATCCATGATCCCAGTTTTATAATTAATTTATTTTCAAAAAATGCACGTAAGATTGCAGCCTATGAACGGTAAGTATATTTTGATTCCTGCTGGGATGAATATATCCCCCACCCCTTTAAAATATAGTGGTGATCTTACTTTAAAATATGAGGTGGTGGAGCTGCCTTCTTCCTCCTGTTTCTCTAACTGGAAACATGACTCATTTGACTATTTTTTGAGACAGAATATTCCTGGTAACATTGTTGTCTCAGAAACATAGCTGGAGTGGCTGCACTGCCATTTGAAGCACTGCTACTAAAAAGCCCTTGGGCACCTCATATCTTAAAGTAAGGCTGCTACCACCCCAGGAATCTTTGCTCCCCCTCAGTAGATTAACATAGTTGGACTTGGTCATTCCACCCTACACTGAATGCATAAGTACACTATAGTAGTATCTTCCCATTTGCTTCCTCTGTTTATTTCAATAATGCATTGATTTCCTCTAGAAATTCAGTGCAGGGATAGCAAAAACAACAATGTAGTTTCCTAAATATATTCATTCGCCTTCTTTGAAGGAGAAAATGAAACCCTGTGGAAAATCAGGGAATTTCCATACATTTGCCTGATTCCTTGAACTTGAAAATAGGACATATAGTTTCAAAATCTTGCTTTATAATATTCTACCAGATTTCATGGTATGTCAGGCACTGTATTGAATACTTGGGTGTTAGGGCATGGAGGGCATTGGACGGTGATTACTTTAAGTTAGATTGAGACATCGTCATTGGGTGCTGCCATTTCCCAGTTTTAACTCTTTTATGGTGTGCCAAAGGCAACTGAATGCTGGTTAACAGTTTGCCGGTCAGCTGAATCCTGCTTACACAATAATGTCCTTGCGGGGAGGGGGGCAGTTAAAATTTTATGTCAAGGGAAGGATTTTTGCTTAACACTGAAGGCAGTAGCACATTTGTCTCTTCTGTTATTGCAGACCTTGATGCAAATTCATGTTGTCCGATGTAAGAGGTCTAATGTAATAATGAATAGATACCTGGAATTGCTGAAATCTAAGAGTGCGGATTCATCAGTTGCAGTGAAACCTATTTTTGAGCTATTAAATCTGTGACAATAAAAGGAGAATTGTAGCATATATGGTGACCAATTCAGTAGTAAAATTGAATGAAGAACAGAAACACTCTTATTGGCTGCTTTTGGCTGCTCTGTATCTTGCCTAAGCATCCTTGAAATGGTGCTATTAATGACTGTTCCCTGTTTAAAAAAGAATACTATCGTTCTGTGCAACTGGGAACTTTGGTTATCACTGAATGATCTGCCCTAAGTTTGTCGTTCTTAATCCATTAAAAGACAGGCCTGCTTGTAAATCCACAGGTATAGATAAGGAGTCACTGTTTGACTGAGTCTGAACCCTTTTCAAATGAAAAATGTCAGTGGCAGAAAGGGAGGCTGAATTATTTTTTTAAAGGGTTTTCAAAGATTCTCATGATTCCTAGTATCAGTTAAATGTGACATGTCCATAGGCATACTTGCTTTTTAATGTGTTAAAGCAGACAAATACTGCCGGTTTCATCTTTATGCAGAAGAAATCATTGCTCTATATACACATGTACGTATAATTTTCTGTATTTTCCCCAGTCCAAGGAGATGGAGGGCAATGATGGAGCTTCATTTTGCCAGTGACTTCACCAGATCGTTAAAATATGATTAGTTTTGTGATGCCATGATGTCATCACATTCGCTTTCTGATCCCTGATTGGCTGCAATGACACAGTGCAGAAACTATAGGAGATACTGAAACGGCAGTATCTTGGAGCTCTGAACAGACATGGAAAAATGTGAAAGATCAGTAAGGCAGAGTATTTTTTTGAGGGGCTTTTTTACACCCAACCCCACATTTTCCTTGGAAAATGTTTACGTGTGAAAGCACAGCACTGTTCAGGACACTTGCTAATTCATTTTGATTTTGCTCAGTCTGTGAGCTTTTTGTGAAAATACAAGATGAATTTAAATAATACTTAAATGGCTTCTAGAACACACATTGCTTTTTAGATATGTCTGAAACTATCACCACATTAGATGGTTTTTACTCTTCACAGATCCTTAGCCAGTGTATATCAGTATAACTTCACACACAATGATTATGCAGATTTAAAGTATCTGAAAAAGCATGCCTAATTTTTAGTGGGCTATTTTTGGAATTTGCAAAATAAAAAATGAGATTTTAGAGGGTTTGGAACACATGCAGACTGCCGTGCTCATTTTGAACTCTCAGTTTATCCTGCATGTTAGAATTGGTTCAGACATTGTTTGAGGGAGTTCCTAAAAGGTAAAGGTAAAGGTACCCCTGCCCATACGGGCCAGTCGTGTCCGACTCTAGGGTTGTGTGCCCATCTCACTTAAGAGGCTGGGGGCCAGCGCTGTCTGGAGACACTTCCGGGTCACGTGGCCAGCGTGACAAAGCTGCTCTGGCGAGCCAGCACCAGCGCAGCACACGGAAACTCCGTTTACCTTCCTGCTATAAAGCGGTACCTATTTATCTACTTGCACTCAGGGGTGCTTCCGAACTGCTAGGTGGGCAGGAGCTGGGACCGAAAGACGGGAGCTCACTCCGCCGCGGGGATTCGAACCGCCGACCATGTGATCGGCAAGTCCTAGGCACTGAGGTTTTAACCACAGCGCCACCCGCGTACCAACAGCGCCACCCATGTCCCCTGGAAGTTCCTACTGTGTTGCAAAAAAAAGAAAGAAAGAAAAAAGGTACTAATGACAGATTGCGGACACTTCTTCTATGGGCAAGGATTTTGGGGCAAAGGGAAGTATCTCCACTACACTAGATCCAGTGACTGGTGCAGAGGCGTGTATCCTTCCTCTGCATTTCATTTGGTTGAAGCTAAAAGGGATAGACTGTGTCTAGGGAAGAATTTGCAGTAGTGCATTTTAATTATTGTTTTTAGCTACTTTGTTTTTAGCATACTGTATTTTACAATTTATGGTTTAAATATTGTAAGTTGCCTTGATTCCCAACTTGGGAGACAGGCAGGCAATGAATGAATGAATGAATGAATGAATGAATGTGCTGTTGGGTGCCCTTTGGCAGCAGCACCCTATGCTCTTGCGCCACCCAGTTTTTCCTAAGGGAAAGGCTAGATGGACTAGGGCAAGATGCACGTGCACCAGACGCTGAAGGCCAGAGGAAATTTGGTGAAAGGCTGGATTTGTCATGCATACCAGAGTTCCCCGGCCCAATGGTAAAGGATCACCTAAGATTTACTGGACGGCAAGAAAGACTTAACTACTTTATGCTCTCAGCAGAAAGTAAGCTAGGCAAATCCCTTTTGACAATATAAAAGATAGGTTCACCAAAATGAAGGCAAGGAAGAAGTCATTCAAGCAAACTACCTTTTTGAGTATAAAGTGATTCATTATTATTGTAATAAAGGACGCTTTGTTTGAGTTATGCAAATGTTTGATGGTTTCTGCTCTTAATATTAGTTTTTGAAAAACCTTTATAAATACAATGATGATTCATAATTTCCTGAGATTGTAAAATATTCCTTTTGCGTTTCATTAAAGTAGGTTAGGTAAAGTAGATACATTCATTAATAAATATGCACTGAAATATTCTGTTATCTACTGACAGAATTTTTGAGGGGATATGCAGGAGGAGGGCCTCAAGACATAGTCCCCATACCCCTGGACCCAAGATCACCTCTCTGTGGTCCTGACAATGTTGGCTGGGCTTATGAGGGTTAGGGTTCAACAACATCTGCAGGACCGCCGATTCCCCACCCCCAATTTAGGTGGAGGTACTCTAAGCAATGGGCTTTTTGTTTGTTTGTTTCTCAGGAGAATTGGAGGTGTTCCAGAGGGATGGAGAGCGCAAGATCCAGAGTCGACAACAACTTCCAGTTGGAACAACATGGGGACCATTTGCTGGGAAGATGGATTTGAATAACAACACAATGGTATGTTAATATGATACTGAACACTGAATTCTTGTTTTTTTTTAAGCTGCAATTTGCTACTAAAGAGATGTCCAAAGAATAGAAGAAGGTGGACTGTGAAAGAAATTCTATTAGTGCAATTCAGATTTTTTCTGTGGAAGGCTCTATGGTATATTTATTTAAAGGTATATACACCAGCCTTCATGATCTAAGTCCCAGGGCAGTTCACAATGACATGAAACACAGGAAACCATTACAGTATAATAAATCAGTGGTGTAAAAGCAGCAGGTAAAACAGCTTGAACAATACTAAAACACATGGCTAGCAGAATTTTAAAATGCATGGGATGAATAAAGTGTTTTTCTGAGAGGCTAAAAGATAACAATGTTAGCACAGGCAAGCCTCCCCCTTGTTAACATCTGCAGTTGCCCTTTGATGAAGGCGTAGGAAGGAGGGCCTTAGCTTGGGATGGGGGAGAATTTGGATTCAGTTTGCATTTAAAGGGGAGCTTACCTAATTTGCACTTTCCAAAACAATACACAAACTGAAACACAGGCATCCTTCAAAATTTGCACTTCTATGAATTTTGGAATGCAGGACTCTGGACAAGCAGTGTGTACAATGGGTAAATTGTGCATAAAATGCATATATTGGGCAAAAGAACATACAGAAATGCTTTATATAAGGGGCAATAGCTTTCAAAAATATGTATATTAGGCAAAATTGTACACAGGCATGTATATTAAAATAAATTGGGGGGGAAGCTCATGAATTTTTATGAGGACTTTTATTTATGATTGGAAAAATGAAACATTGAAAGAATCCAAAACTGACAGATTTGCCCATCCCTAGCCTCAACAGATGATCTTAAGATGGATGTTACAACCTGAAGCATAGGATGCAGACAGTACACCTACTTGACCAAGCAGGACTAAATGTCCAGGGACCTAAGTAACTTAGTGACCAGCCCTATTTTCCTCTGTACCTAAGAGGGCTCTTAGGCCTGAGTATTCACATGTATAGATAGCTTCATGCAGGTATGCTGGCTTGGCCCGTGACTATAGGTGCTAGGGCCACAGATGTTGCAGGGTGTGCTGACGTCGCAAACACATACCCACCTACCCTGCAGCATGCCCGCACGCCCACCACCACCATTTGTGGGTGCCTGGCCCCTTCATGAGAAATGTTGTGAGTGCTCGAGCACCCTGGGGCCTGGGGAGCTGGTGCCTATGGATTCGTGGGTCTACGTTCCAGGTTCAACTCATTAAGGTCCTCTAGCCATTGAGTTCTTGTCAGTTAAGTTATTCTGGGCATAATCCATATGTCTTCTGTTCTTAATAACATATGTTACTTTATTTCTCCACTACTATATGGTAATCATTCATAGTGCAAGACATCAATTTAATAACAATTTGCCAACTCATATTAGCTGGAAGTAAAGAAATAACTGTTATTCAGTTATTTTGTCATATTGATGGGTGTGCTGCTTTCTGTATTAACTCCAGTGAAATCAAAGGCACATAGATTTTTAAGAAAGTTTTCTATCACTATAATAAAGGAATTACAACATAGGCAACATATTATGGTGTGATGTATTTGTTCAGTGGGGTTAGACTAGGAATAGTACGTTGTGACTTGATTTAAGAATGTGTTGTTTTTTAAAGTTTTATTTGGGGCTGAACCAGAATGAGAAGGGGGTTACAGTTAATTAAAAACTTTGCTTTCCCCTATATACTCTCTTCATTTTGAGAACTGAGACTGGATCATGGGATGAAAATGTTTGATCATCCAGAATGAAGGGAGAAAGCATTTCCCTCAGTCAGATTTGTCTTAGTGATACAGTCACATAGCAACTTCTGGTTGGAAACAATATGGCATTAGCATGTAATCCATGACTGAATGAATTTCTATGACTTTCTGTTGTTGTTATTGTTGTTCTTGTATCAGTAATAGCTACTGTTGTTTTAAATGGTTGCAAACAGGTATACAGTGTGTAAAGAAAGGCAAACTAGGGATATTTCATGAAAATTTCTACATCAAAATCCCTGCATTTTTATTGAAAATATTTCTGGGCCAAATTTTGGCACAGTCCTGGATGTATTTGCATTGATGTCTTTCTGACTTCTCCCATTATTTTGTAGCTTACAGTCTCTTTTAGAAAAATATAATTATAAAACTGGATCAAAATATGTAGGGCGTCTAAAGTACTTTTAAACCATTCAATCTTTTTTGCATCAGTCCCTGCTTTGTGCAGTAAATGTTGCTACACAATGGAAATTCTGAATGACACAATCCAATCAAAGCTGAGCATTTTATACTTCCATTGATATCAATAGGAGGGAGATTTAAATACATACTTAAATCTACCATTGAACATAATGGAACTTAATATTGGCGACATTGTGCTCGTTCCTGCTCCCTTCCTTACAGGCCTTTTCCCACCTGGCCTGGGAGGGTGGGGCCCTGGCTGACTCCAGCTACAAAAGCTGAGGCTGCTGAAGAGGCCAGAGACCATCTTAGCTAAAGATTCACCCTGCTGGAAATTCTGAGCTGCATCCTTTCCAGCTGGAGGAGGACAGAGGGTGAAGAAAGAGAAATTATATTATGCAGTATATAAAATTAAAAATTCTGTTAAGTGGTACAGAAATTAAATAATCTAATATCATCTAATTTGTTTGCTTACAATAGCTTGTACAAATGGGACCCCTATATTTAAAACACAGTTTACTGCATAATGTGTTGCTTATTTATGTAAAAACATAGTTATTCAAATTCTACCCACCCACCCCCTGGAACACAGTTCTGTTTTCTGTTGGGTTGGTGTTTTAAACATTTATTTTTTATATTTCCCAAGAGACATTTAAACAGATGATATTTCTGAAGATACAGGAAAAATGGGGTAATAGTAGTTATCCATCAATTAAAAGAGAAAAGAAATTGCGTTAGAAAATTCTCAAAATTGGGGAGGCATATAACTGAAGTTCTTTTGGATTAGATTCAGGTTCTTTGTGTGTTAACCTGACTTCTGAGGTGGCCAAGGAGTGTTTGTGAGTGTCCTTTCTTTCATTCTACAAATCATATCTGTGGTGGTCTGCACTCTACTGCCCATCCTTGCAGGAAAGGCCAGTCCAGGACATCATGGATTTTTGAGGAAGTGCAGGCTGGGAAGGCTGCAGATTGCCAAGAGATAATTGTATTACGATGGAAGAGGACACTTTTTTCACACATGCCCCTCAGCCACCTCATAAATAAAGGTAAGTGCAACTGCTAAAATGAAAATATAAAATAATTTCTTAAGTGTCCTAAGAAAGAGACAGGGGGCGGCCTTTTTTCTTTTTCTTTTTGCATGACACGGAGATTATCCACAGCAGTCTTATCCCTTATCTTGTCTTGGTAATGGACTGGATAAGAGCCAACAAAATGAAGCTCAATCCTGTAAGACTGAGGCACTGTCAGTGGTTGGGAGATTGGAGGCTCTTGTTGGGGTTACACTCCCTTGTAGGTATGCAGTTCGGGGTACTTTTGGATCCCTTGCGCTCCTTGAAACTCAGGTGGGCTCAGGGAGTGGAGTCCCTTCCATCAGTCGAGCTGCATTTCCATCTGGACAGTGATAGCTTAACTTCTGTTGCCTAACCTGTAGGTTAGATTACTGCAACGTGTTATATGGAGGGCTGACTCTGAAGATGATTTGGAAACCTCAGCTTCTGTAGAATTTGGTGGCCAAGTTGTTCACTAGGGCAATATAGTTTGAACATATTACACTGATCCTGGCCTGACTGCACTGGCTGCCAATTAGTTTTGAGGCCCAATTCAAAGTTCTGGTTTTGACCTTAGGACCACATTACCGTAAAGACTCCCTCTCCTCATATGAACTGACCTGGACCCTGCAATTATCATGTGAGGCTCCTCTTTGTGTGCCTCCTCCATGAGAGGTCAGAAGGGTAGCAACATGGGAACAAGCCTTTTCTGCAGTCCCTGCCTGTATGGAGGAATGCTGTCCCCAGGCAGACCCGCCTGGCACCTTCATTACATATATTTAGGCGCCAGGCAAAAATGATTCTCTGTAACCAGGTCTTTGGCTGATTAAATATTCTAAAATGTGTGGGAGAGGG
This sequence comes from Podarcis raffonei, assembly GCF_027172205.1. NCBI lineage: Eukaryota > Metazoa > Chordata > Lepidosauria > Squamata > Lacertidae > Podarcis > Podarcis raffonei. Next base: position 21,652,766 of record NC_070608.1, on the reverse strand, counting down.
GTTATTGGTTTGTTTTAGTTTTATTGTGTATTTTGTGTTCTCGTTTTGTATTTCTATGTTGTGAACTGCCCTGTGATCCTTGGATGAAGGGTGGTATACCAATTCAATAGAATTATAATAATAATCTATAATATATCATCATAAACTTTATTGCACTAGCCAAAGGCCATGGCATCATTCACAAAAGGAACAAAAAGAAAATCAACAATAACCATAAATCCCCTTTCTTATAAATTGGCACGATGATGTTCAATTTCCAGCCAGCTGTCATTTGAGCTGTATTATTTATATGGGTGTAGAGCTTGGCCAGGATGGGTTGCCACCATTCCGTATGATAATCTATAATATGAGGGCGGAATTTGGCCTACTACTACTTGCCCCACCCCCACAAGCAGTGGCTTGGTCACTTAGCAGCTGGCCCATGTTCCTGAGACAGAATACTCAACATTGTGGTGTCTCCAGGGAAATTGTATCCTAGGAACATAGCTGGGTGACTGGGAGTAAACAAGCCACTGCTCAAAGGGGTGGCAAGACTTTTTTATTACGAAAAAGAAAGGAAAGAAGAGAGAGAAAATCTTCAGCCGCCTATAAAGACACCCAAAATTATTAGAATTGGCCAACCCCAAAAGTCAATTAATAACCACACACACACACTTTTAGTAAGGGATTGATGATTGTGTGAAGGGAAAGATATTTGTCCCAATTTTAGTAATTGCACTTCTGACAATGTATTCATGTTAGCCATGCATAGATGGCACCAATCAACATGTTGCAAAAGCAGCAGCACCATGATGATGCCATTTAAGCTGTTCCATAAACTCTTCCACATGTAAGGCACAAATGCAGTATCTCAGTGGCCAAGGGAAAATGTAAGCTGTAAGGCTCTGCTCACATGGATATTCAGCTGAATAGTTTAAATCACAGGTTTAGATGAATTCCCCAAAAGTAGACGCATAGAAGCATGTTTGCTGAAATGAACAAACGCCAGTAGATTCTGCAAGGAGCCACTGAATACTTAACCAAAGGTGAAGATACAGTTCTCATGGTATACTTGTATATTCTCCTTTCAGTTGGTGGATGAAAATGATATACTATTACTTCCATTTGCATCTATCCAAATTTAGCAATTGGAGCTACAGGGTCTGGTATCTCCCGAAGTTTGCTGATATTAATTGTCGTTTGATGAGGAGTACAGTGGCAATTATTTGGCATGCTTTTCTTATAGAGAAGTCATCTGTGCTTCCCCTTTACACTGCCTCAAAATCTGCACACCGAATACTCTTTTTAAACTGGTTCATATTTCAAGTAGTGTTACGATTCTGAGTTTAAACTTGTGGTAAACTCAGGGGAGCCAGCGGACTAATTAATTCAGCACAGTAATTAATTAAGTTGCTGTGCCAGATGCCAAACACTTTTTAGATCTTTCAAGTTCCTATCTTGAATTATGTTAACAATATACATCTCAAAACACTAAAAGGTTGGGTACATTGAATAAACTGATTGAAGTGTCATTTGTCAAAGCAACAACAGCAACAGAGACTTGGTCAAATTCAGCTAACAAAAACGAAGAATTGTGAAGGCACTTAGCCAAAAGACTGGACTCCATTAACCTAAGCAGTGTACGCTAAGACGAGGTTACTGGGTGGAAGCTCTAGCAGATGAACTAAGAAGGAGATGTGCCAAATGTTTCTGATTCATAAATTGGTAAAGAGTCACACTTATATAATAACAGTGGCAGAATGTGACTGTCAAATAGTTTATATTGATTGATTGTCAGAAAAGCTTTAATAATAATAATAATAATAATAATAATAATAATAATAATAATAATTTATTATTTATTATTTATACCCTGCCCCTCTGGCTGGGTTTCTCCAGCCACTCTGGGTGGCTTCCAACAAAATATTAAAATACAATAGTCTATTAAACATTAAAAGCTTCCCTAAACAGGGATAAAATACTTTTATTCTTCACAAATTATACCTCTGAGCATGTTGAAATGGAGAATTTTCATCTGGAGGAATTCCCTGGTACTTTTTTATTTTCTTTTTTCATTTCCTGGATAGGCTTTCATTTACTGGATAGACAGTAAATACAGTGCTTCAGAGTTGTTGATGATGATAAGGATGCCATTCTTCATGAAGAGCATGTCATGGTTATTTTAGGCTCTGTGGCTAACACGACATGTGAGCCAGAGTAATGTTGTAGTGGTTAGAGTGCTGGGCACAGAGCAGGGATGTGGGATAAATTCAGTTTGTAGTGTAATGCAAACTCACTTGCTTCACACACAAATGCAATGCAGCCAACCTGTGAAATTTGTACTTCTCCAAAGGGCCCTCCCCTGCAAGGGTTTTGCTTGCAAATGTGTGTAAAAGGCAAAATTACATACAAAAATATGTACATTAGGATAAACGTGTGTTATAATGCTGACAAATTTTCATGGTTGAAATGTGAACTGAATTCATGATTGAAAATAATGAGAAAGACAGTGGAACTGAAATTGACAGATTCCTCCATCCCTAGGGATAGGGAGAACTGGATTTATATCCCTGCTCAGCCATGAAGTTTCTTTGAGCCAGCTGGTATCTCTAAGCTTTACCCACCTCACAGCATTGTTGTGACGATAAAATGGAGTGGGAGTGGGGGAGAAAGAGAACCTTGTACATTGTTCTGAGCTCCTTGCAGTTTTTATACGCAGGAAAAATATGTATTAAAAGCAGAATTTAAAGGGCACTGTACCCTTCTGGATTTTCATGACAGTGTGAGATCATTTCAGTTTTGTAAGATACAGGTAGCTATAAATCCAGCTATAAGTATTCACCAGTTCTAATTCCTTAACACACAGGCAGACACATGTACTGTCATACCTCTTTAAATACTAATAACACTAAAATTGTCATTGTCTTTCATAAGAACTAATGCAGTTTCCATATCAGCTTGTAAAGCTAGAGAACATTTATCAGCCCAGGACTGCATTCCCTTCTGAGGGCCACAAGCCACTGATGGGTGAGTCCAGAAGCAAACATGGGCGGGCCAACAAACGCAAATGCTACTATTGTACAGCATATTTGTTTCTACACCCCACTCCTCTCTAGCCTCCATCCAGACAGGCAAGAGACATTATTGGAGTTCAAGGGCACATTCCAGCAAGGCAAAAACACCCAGGGCACAAAACCGTGTTCCAGGGACCCAATAGGCTTGGAGGGCCATGTTTGGCCCTGCTCTAGAATATATTATCAAACATTATTTGGTGATATAAAACCAGGGTAGCCAGCATGGTGCCTGTCTTCCAGATGTTGTTTTATTACAACTCCCATCAGCTCCAGTCAAACTAGCCACTGGTGACTCAGTTATGGGAGTTGTAGTTCCATAACATCTGGAGGGCACCAAATTGGCTAATGCTGCTACAGAAAGAACTTCCATGACAATTTTATTTTTTTAATGAAAACATTGTCAAGCATAAGCAATTGTGTTTTCCCCTCTTCCTTATCATCAGTATACTTCTTCTCAATGTATACAGGTACCTATGCACACCTACAACTGAGCACTTCTTGCATCTTATGAAGATGCCCACAAAAGCTTGTGCAGCTAACCAATAAACTGGTTAGTCTTTAAGGTGTCACCAGACTGCCTGTTGTTTTTGCTACAACAGACTAACACAGCTACCCTTCCAGCATTTGTATGATACCAGCTGAGTTATGTTAATCATTGGTCTCTTCTTTTGAACTTTAAGGGAATGAAAGAGGAAAAAATGTGAAAAGATTCCTGACTGAAGCAGATAGTTCTAAGGGGAGATGTGGCAAAGGATGTAGAGCACATGATGAAAGTAAAACAGTGGTCCGTGCCATTACTTCATTAATCAAGTGGAAGCATTCTGAAAAATGTTTTTCTTTGGCTGCAGTCATCTATTTTTTGGTGTTAATCTATGCCCTGTGGCAGGGTTTTGTGAAACGAAACAATGAGTTGTTGTATCATTACCCCCCCTTATTGTTGTTGCCCCTGTCAGAAAGAAGAGAGGATGATTCAGGTCTGTATCAGTCTGATAAGAAAAAGAGGATTCAAAATGGCTGGGACGAGAATCTGTGGGAGTGAAGCTGTGCTGTTTGGGGCCAGGCAACCAATGGGATATAGCAGAAGTCTTTTAATAGGATCCTGAAGGTTCGCTGGCAAAAGCTGTTTGCTACTTCTAGGAGATTTCCTAATGAAACAGTTTGATTAGAAAGTACTGTGTGACTGTCTCAGGGGCCGGAGTTCAAAATACAGTTAAGTTATTCACTTGCTAATCTTTGGCTGTGTCAGTTCAGGGCAGAAACCTCCTATCTATACAGGCCCAGCCACTTGTATAATTGTTACAGTTACAATTTCAGAGTTTGCCAGTCACATTTTTTTTTACCAGAGGGATCCATTGGAACTACTGGAAACCTACTTAGGCTTGTTGTGACTGGTGATTTTAAATTGTGTTGGTGTTTTTGTAACAGAGACTTCCAGTCCATTGTGATATTGGATAGGCTTACTAAAGTGCCCAACTCTAAGACAGAAGAGTTAAGGTAAAGAGGCTGTAGAGTCTTCTTTCTTCTCTTTTTGTACCCCCACTATTTATACTCCAGCAGCTTTCCTCCATTCCTAGGCTACACGTGATGTTTACCATGAGGATTGCCTTCCCTGCAGTGGCGTAGCGTGGGTTGTCAGCACCCGGGGCAAGGCAAGTAATTTGTGCCCCCTAACCCATGAGCCAGGTAGGGGCAGAGAGCTGCGAGTGCGAGCGCCCCCCCCCCAGATGTTGCGCCCGGTGCGGCCGGCCCCCCCTGCACCGCCCACGCTACGCCACTGCTTCCCTGTGATTTTCGATCACTTAGCTGTAATGTATAGTGGCACTAACTGTGTGAATCAGGGCTATCATGTAGTGAGTGTCACTTTCTACTTGGAAGCCAGTGGTAGCAGACCCTCCAAGTGTCCCTATTTTACAGGGATGTCCCTGATTTAGAGAAGCCATCCAGGTTTCTGATTTGTTCCCGAAATGTCCCGCTTTTCCTTAGGATGTCCCTGTTTTCATTGGAGAAATGTTGGAGGATATGGCGTTATCCAACCCCTGAGCTATCTGAAGGCAATCCTGCATATGGAAGTTTTTGTTTAATGTTTTTATATATGTTGGAAGCCGCCCAGAGTGCTGGGGCAACCCAATAAGATGCATGGGGTATAAACAGTAAAATTATCATTATGGAATGGGATGTTCCTATTTTCATCGGAGAAATGTTGGAGGGTATGTAGTAGTGTGGGAAAACCCATTAATTTGTGTTTTGCAGTGGGTTTATGATATATGGGGTACTTTTCTCAGTCAATAGAACTCCTGTCTTATATCACTCAATCCCCTGTTTTACAAAAGATGTTCTCAAGCAGGGGTAACCAACACAGTATCCTCCATATTGTTGCTGGACTACTACTCTCATAATCCTTGACCTCTAGGAACAATGGCTGGGACTGATGGGAATTGGAGTGCAATAACATCAAGAGTGCACCATAATCCATGTCTTCCTCATCTATAGCTGAACCCCAAACAGACCTGAACCAACATTCTTAAAAGATTAATTTCTTTCTTATCCTGTGTTATGATTTCTGATTGAGAGTGTCACTACAGCAATCACATCTGTGCACCATCATGTTCAGAGCACACAAAAGCATTCTTGATGTCTAACTATGAGCATCTGAACATGAATGTATTTTAGAAGATGGCCTGACTTTTGGCGTATTGGAGGCAGGTGATAATGGTTTTGCACTGATTTATTGGAATTTGTTTTGTTTTGTTGGGATATTTTATGAGGTTTGCATTTCATTAATCTGTCATTATCCAACTTATTCATATCCTCAGCTGGGTGGTAGTGCCATCATAGAATCGTAGAGTTGGAAGGGACTCCTGGGGTAACATAGTCCAACCCCCAGGAATCCTGCCTTACAGCCATCTCTGGGTGGAATCAAACCACCAATCTTCTGGTTAATAGCCAAACACACTGATGCATTGTGTAACAAATCAACCAAGCCATTCCTTCTGTAGCTGCTTGTAAAAGTCTGATGAGTCAAATAAATTGCTTCAAATGTTTTGCATTTTCCTAAGCTTGGGGTGGCTGCTCCCTTTCCCTGTGTTGCTGTAGGCCAGTTTCCCCAAGAATGCAATAGTAGATGCACATCCTGGGAAGTAAGTCTCATTGAACTCAGGAGGACTTTCTTCTTAATAAACATATTTAGGATTAAATGACACATAGCTCCTTTGTTTATTCAAAGGAGAATCAATTCAGATATCTTTAAACATAGCTTGGTTCAGCTCCTTGTTTGTACATGGACAGCTAATTTTGGCTGACTCAGTGATATTTGAATGTGGCCTTTTCGCCTTAGCAGTGTGCCTCATGCATACCTCTAAACAGTAACATCCCATTTACTGAAAGAAGAGAGCTTCTGATTTCATACGCATTCAATACCTTGTTTCAAACAAGCTTTTAATAACTTGGTGCTAACTAAAAGCACCCCCATTAAGTGGAATTTATGCTAATACCATCCTAATTAAGCAGTAGTTATTACCAATCATTATCATTAAACTAAATCAGTTCCCTGGGAGACATCTCTATGAAACAGCTGTCCCATTTCATCATGTCACATTTCTATACTTCAGCGTGTCACATTTCCGTACTACAAATAACATTTTATATTTATGTACCAATTTTTAATTTGACCAGCTTCATTGCTCTACCATCACCATTGTCAGACTGAAAAGAAAGCACCTCCAAAATGTTTGCTAGAGAAGATGTAGGTGCTTCTGCCTCATACCTCCCAGTTTCTGAATATGTCATTGAAAAGTCCTTGTCCCAGAGCAGTGGCCAGCTTATTCTCTCCATCCTTTCTCTGTTAAGTCCAGGTGGCTAAATTGAGTCTGTGGTTGCTACATGCAATTGTTCCAAAATAGCAAAGGAATTAAGAGATTATCAAAAGCAAGTCTAGCATTGTGTTGATTATTCTCTTAGTTTCAATATTATCTTCAAAAGTAGCATATGTGACATAGCCAAATTATCTAACATTTCCATTGTTTCAAGTGCTTTTATTTATTTATAAATTATATTCTGCCCTTATTTCCAAAGGATGTCAGAATGGTGAATACAGAAAGAGAAAAGAATACAAACATCTAAAAACATTTCCAGTACAGATGCTGGCTGTTCAAAGCCCCTTTAATTTCCTGGGTATTTATATTTCTTTTCATTGCCAGTTTCTTTCCTTTCTGCACTCATATTCCTGGGCCTCATTCGTCTGATTGGCTATGGTAACGCCGTGGTCTTTTTCATGAGAATCTGAGACTTCCATCACATAAGATTTCTCATTGTGATGTCATCAAGAAATCACATGGGCTTAAATGGCAATGTGGAGAAAATAAAGCCCAGGATTATGGAGGCAATGAAGTCAGAAGAATATTGTTAAGCAACACCAATACAGTGGTTGGCTCAACCAAACTGTGGCTTACCACGGCACAGCAGCTAAGCCAAAGTTCGACTTATATATTGTCCCTACCCAGGATCGTGGTTAAGCTCTCTACTCCTTAACCATAAGCTGTAGCCAAGAACCAACCTTGGTTACAGCTTGTGGTTAAGGAGGAAAGAGCTTAACCATGAGCCCTGGTTTGGGCAGTGCGCTCATGCTGAGGTAGAAGGAACAGGGAGGAGCTCTGGTAGTTTGCACTGAGTTTGCTTAGTGTTACGTGCAAATGCAGCCAGTATGAATGTGTTTGCACTAAGCACCAAAATTGCTGAAAATGGGAGATACTCTTTGATACCCACAAAACAAAACACAAAAGAGGTAAGCAGTGTATGGCTCTAAGTTGATAATGAGCTCCTGATTCAAGAGAATAAATTCTTGCTATGATCTTGGGCATTTTAGTGAAGCTCAGGAACGTCCCTTTCTGTTTAGACTAAGGTCCCTGCCTTTGAGCTCCCCGGGTGGTGGTCACCTCCTCTCCCTCTGCAAATGTGGGGAGATAATGAGCAGCAATGGAGTGGGGGCAAGAAACTGGTAGGTTTTGGATCAAAGGAAAAGGGAGCAGTGGTTGAAACCAATTTGATTCCCCCCTCCTCAGAAACTGGATTCAGCTCAAAATGATTTTTTGAACAATTTATATTTAACACACACAAATGCACACACATTGACGCACCCTCTCTGCAGTAATTTGAAAATTCTTCCCCATTTCACCACTTGCCTGCCCACTGTGTTCATCATCAGAAGCCTTCTTCTACGTCTTTTACATTCAGAGGTTCAGCTGGCTGGGACAGTAGACAGAGTCTTCTGAGTAGCAGCACCAAGATTGTGGAACTCCCTTAGGAAGTCTGATTAGCTCCCTCTGCCTTTCAAGCAAATAGTTAAGACATTCCTGTTTAGCCAGGCACTTGGTCTGTCCTAACCATTTTGTTTTGTCCTCCTGCAACTATGTGCTGTGGCACTGTTGCTCCAGTTTTTAGGTATTAGTAATATTAGTGTTGTGCTTTTTTGTGTTTTGATTTTGTGAGCCACTTTGGGAACTGACTTGTTGAAAGGTGTGGTAGAAGCATTTTAAGTAAATGAACAATATATACTGACTTTTGCAGTATCAGTTCACATTAATTATGTCTCCTTCCCCATCGCAGTATCCCAGAAGGACTTATGATCACTACCTGCATCAGAGCATTCCCTCAATCACAGCAATCCGGTTAAAGAGATAAACAGCCCAATAATGTGCATCTTTTCTCAGTAGTAAATCACCAACTTCACCAACTTCCTCCCAAGTAAATGTGCATAGGTTTGCAGCCAAAGACATGTAATACGATGCATTGTATGTAGTTTAGCCCTAATCATTGGTTGCCATCTGCGCATGCTGTATTAGTGGATCCGAAATGGAAAATCTGTGACTGCTGCCTTCACATGAGCATAGTGATGGACCACTTGGGCTTTACATAATCATTGCAATTGTATGGCTGGCCTAACAATCACACAAAAGCATTGTACTAGAAATAACTCTCATGTGATTTGCTTAGGTTTCCAATCCTTAATCATACATTGTCCTTAGGAAATTACTTCCTCATAGAAATATACCATGCAGAATTCTGTACCGTTTCCACTTCCCATTTGATGCTGTTGGGGTGAAAAGAGGGAGAAATAAAATCAAAGCATTGTTTTAGAATACAATTTGATCCCACTTTAAAAAAAAAATCTTTTCCTGAGTCCTTTTCTTCTTTTCCTTTCGGTGTTACCTCTTTTGAGAAGCATTGTCCTGATTTATAAGCATCATTGTCCCCCGGTGTCTGAGCTCAAGATCGGAGAGGTACAAGCAGTTGGATTGCATTTTCAGGATGCCAAATGTGTGCTCTTTGATCTGGTGGTACAGCCTGCCTCAGGGAATAAGCTCAATCTTGATTCCTTTAGTCAATCATCCACTATCAGGTACCTGGGCCATGATTAGGAGTCTGAAGAAAGAAAGGAGCACATCACGGATACATGTTGGATGCTGAAACATTTCTAAGGAGGGTGGTGGCATCACAGTCAACATTCCTGCTCAAGCTGTGGCAATGTTTTCTGTTGTAAGAAATCTCCTTAATGTGTGAAGGAGCAGTAACAGGAGAGCTATTTTACCCACACACATACAGCAAATGACTGTACACTCTGATGAACCCTGTAACCTTGGTCAGCTTATGAATACCTCCTTCTTTTGTTTAACCTGCTGCTGAAGAACTAACAGTGGAAACAGGGTACACATTTTTCATCTTGACCTCTATGAATTGCTAGGCATCTCTGCAAAGTTGTACCTTCTTAACATTCCTAGCGTTCTTTGATTCATGCTAGTATTTAGCACTTGTTGAGTGTTAGAAGAGATCTCTACTGACTATTCGTGTTATCATTCCTAAACCAAGTCACAAAATGGCATTTGTGTTGGAACTGGGCCACAGAGAGGTATACTTAATCTATTATGCAAAAATAGCACAAATATATCCCTGAAGATTCTCCCTCCAAGTGCAATAGGGAATAATGTAAGCGCATTTAAGTTTCACTGGATGTAGGAGTTACGCATGTTATAACTGTAGATCAAACTTTCTGTACCATCTGGCCATGATTAGAGGAAATGTATAGAGAGATACATTAATTGTCAATGGATCAAAAATGTTCAGTGACAAATTTAGACAAACTACCAAAGCTTCATTTTTGGTGTTATTTTAAGATAAGTTGCAATTTAACAAAGAAAAGCTACCATTCTTTTTAGATGAAAAAGTCACCTTTAATACTTTTGTTTATTTCCAAGTACTGTACAGCAAAGGACTGAAACTGACACACTCAGGAATCCCAACAAGGAGTTCCATCATTTGCTGAAGACTATCAGATTTATTATGATGTAAGCTTTCATGGACTAGAGCCCCTTGTCAGATATACCATGTATTTGATGAATGTGCTGTAGTGGGGGGAAAAAGCTTATGCCACATTACATTTGCTAGTCTTTAAGTTTCACAAGACTTGTTTCTGATGCAAGACATCAGAATGGCTCCCCATTGGAAATGGCTACCCATCCCAATGGCTACCCATTGGAAAATAAAAGTTCCCCCTAATTTTCAGCCCTACCAATTAAATTTTGTCCTCACCGATAAAAAAATAATCCCCCAGACAGATTAATTAACTATTCCAAACCCAGTGAAACTGTAGTATTTGGGTTTAAACTGATTTATTTTTACTAAAGGGTTGTAAATTTTGCATTGTGGATATAGTCCATAGCTTGCTTTGGGGGTGCTTTCTGTCCCAACAGTAGTATATAAACTTTTCTTTAATTACTTACTTATGGAAAATAGAGGTGAAATGGCCTGAAAAGGGGACATTAAGGCTTAGAATTGTTGATTTCATCTAATAGACTTTTCCACAAAAGGGGCAAACATGGGATTTTTGCAAACTGATCTCCTATGTAAGTCTACATAAAATGTGAATGATCTGTGCCATTTCACACTAAATGTTCAAGAAACAGGGAAACTGCCAAGAAAGAAATTTAAGAACTTTATAATTCCTTGGTTCAGAATAACAAACTTTGGCAGCTTGTAGAGCTCACTTCAAATACAAGACAAACATCTTGCTTCCATAGGTTCTTCTGTAACTCATATTTTAATCTGAGAGAAGAATTTAAGTCATTTCTATCTAACCACCTGTCATCTTGACTCAACCTGCCACTTTGCTGCTGCCGCCACACTGCCTTTGTTTGGGGAAAATAAATATTCTGAACTAATCCAATGTAAACTGGGGTGTGGGGAATTCTCACAACAAGGGTTGGAAATCATGAACATGGCTTTGATATGATATAGTGGGCAGGATTTTTTTAAGCACATCCTATGCAATGGGGTTTTCCCTCGCTTTTCCTCCCTCTTGTTCCACATGAAATTGGCTCTGGGGTGATTGGGAGAGCCCGTCGGGGGGCGCACGTTATTCTGCCTGGCAAACTGAAATGCTTCTGAAAATGGAACAATAGGAAGAACATGACACTGAATTCTACCCTTCATATTTAGGCAATTACAGGCAAAGGGTTAAGCTGTGTTATAGTGAAATTGGCTAGGTTCACTTCACCTGAATAATACAAGCAGACACTGCATACGTTTGCATTCCACCGTTGTCACTCAGTGCTGCTTAACTGAAGTGGTGCGAATGTCTGACAAGAGCTACAGTGAGCAATATCAAACAAAGGGAGCTGCAACTGGAAACCAAACTGTGTCCATTAGTCTTGCCTGCTGCACAGTTTTGGGCCCTGTCTTTTCCAGCTTGCCTTGTGCATTTTCCTTGATGCTCCTTTAAGTGTAATTATCACAAGGATGAGCCTTGCAAAATGCTTAAGCACCCTGACAACATGAATGCTGTGAGATTGCACGATACCAGGTACATATAAATCTCTATCTTTCATGGCATTTGAACTTGATAATGGAAAAAGTTTGATAAAGTCAGTGAATGCATTATATTTAGACAAGATACCAAGTATGCAGAAGGCTCTGCATTACATTGCTGTGTTAACAGCTGGTAGCATTCAGTGTTCCACATATGCTTGATAGCGGTGATACATTCAAGCTCAGTGATTATCAAAAAGATTTCAGGGCTCTGGAATTAATCACACATTTGAGAAGACAAATAGATGGAGATAAGTAGGAAAGTTATGTTTTTTTTGTTTTTTTGTAGGGAAATGAATATTTGAGTGGCCATTACAAGCACTTGCTTTTATTAAATCCCAGTATTAATGAATTTAAGACAATAGGAATAATCTGTTTAATTAGTTAATGTTTTCAGGGATCTTGCTAGCATGGTGAGGAAAAGAATGGTGGCTACAAATAGAATTGCCCTTTCTGAGGTGCATGTACTTGTTTTCCCTATGCATGATCATGTTGATAGTGTTACTGGCATTCTGGTTCTCTCTAACATTTGTATCATTCACATTTCATAATCACAACTTTCAGTTAATTGTATGAAGAACTGAATTCATTTTAAACCAAGTTCTATTGCTTCTTGCTGTATTGTTTCTGGTATGTATATTGTTTTAAATTATTTTGTTGGCCATCTTGGTAATATTTTTAATGGAATTGTGGGGTTTAAATGCTGTAAATAAGTAGCTGTTGCATGGTCTATGAATAGTCTCTCTCTCCAAGTGCAAAGTGGTGAGGAAGTCAGGTAATGAGGAAGGAGCATGAGAGAGAGCAGAGAGTGATAAGAACCTAAGATCCTGCTAGATCGGGCCAATGGCCCATTTAGTCCGGCATCCTCTTCTCAGAGTGGCCAACCAGATGCCTGTGGGAAGTCTGCAATACCAAAAAAACACAGAAACAACCTTTCAGTTGCAAGTTGACTGAATAGCAAAGCATTTAAAAATCTGGAAGATTACTGTGATCTCATTCATATTTTGAGATAACTGCAGGATACTCTGCAAAGCCACAGCCCATAGATGAGCCACCCTAGAGAGGAACTTGATCTCACCTTTCCTTCTCTTCTCCTTGCTCTTGCCTCAAGCAGAGCTTCATTGACAATTACACGTTAGTCAGAGGAACATTGCCTGAAGTGGAGTGGAAGGTGTGGATAGCAAGCATCCACGTTCTCCCACAGAGTTAATTTATGGATGATGCCTTCTTAGGTGAAACTGAGTGAATTTGCTTCTGACTTCCTGGTGTGTGTGTGTGTGTGTGTGTGTGTGTGTACGCAGTATCATATCAATAAATAAAAACTTAATTTAAAAAAACCATTGTCAGGTGTATCACGGTATCCCTGACTCTCACTTGTTGGGTATGTTCCTTTATTTCCTCATATGCAACTGTAATATATGACTTTTAAATACCAGAACTGAGGCTCCGTAGTTTAAACAGCGGTTTCCTCTTATCCAAAAGGGAAATGTTGTCTCCTTCAGAACATATATTCAGCCCTGTGAAGAAGCATTTGAAACACAACTCAACATATTTTGGAACACAAGTCTTGAGTGCATCAGAATTTCTGCATCAGACTAAGGGTCAGTCTGCTGCATCATTCTGTTCTAACAGTGGCCATCCCTTTTTATTTGTCCTTGGCATCTGGGTTTCAGAAACATGCTGGTTTTGTGCATATATAGTTCATTTAGTAATCACAGTAAATAGCTGTTGACAAAGCCATTCTTTCTTTAAATAATACAACTAAGGTAGTGGCACTGGGACGCGGGTGGCACTGTGGGTTAAACCACAGAGTCTAGGACTTGCCGATAAGAAGGTTGGTAGTTCAAATCCCCACGATGGGGTGAGCTCCTGTTGCTCCCAGCTCCTGCCAACCTAGCAGTTTGAAAGCATGTCAAAGTGCAAGTAGATAAATAGGTACCACTCCAGTGGGAAGGTAAACGGCGTTTCCATGCTCTGCTCTGGTTCGCCAGAAGTGGCTTAGTCATGCTGGCCACATGACCCAGAAGCTGTATGCCGGCTCCCTCTGCCAATAAAGTGAGATGAGCGCCGCAATCCCAGAGTCGGTCACGACTGGACCTAATGGTCAGGGGTCCCTTTACCTTTTAAGGTAGTGGCAATTGACACATCTTTTGGTAGTGAAGTCCATAAATCAGTTCTATAAGGAAGTACTTTCATTTTTGTCAGTCCTGACCCTCCTGCTAGTCAGCTTGAATGGGTGATCCTCAGCTGTGTGATAGCATGAGAAAGAAAGAGAAATTTCTCTCTCTCCTTGTGCCACTCTGTTCATAATTTTGTAAAACCTTGATCATGTCCCTCCTAGACTTAAAAAGCCTTAAATGCTTTCCTTTTCCATATAGGCAAGAGGGGAGGTACTCCAATCCTGTAATCATTTTAGTGGTTTGTACCATTTCCAGTTCTACCGTATCCGTTTTGAGATAGGGCAATCAGATACTTAGTTATGTAGGATATTCAGGGTATTTAGGAACTGGCTGAAAGCCTATCTCTCTTTGCAGTTCCTAGTACAGCTAGGAAATGTCCAGCTTTCCCCCTGCAACCCTTTAGAAACAAGTATTGCCAAGTATCAGACGAAAGCATCAGACCAGTCCAGAGTTTCCTTTAGATCCTTAACCAAGAAGAATAATTTATTTTTATGGATTCATGTGATCAGAAAGTAATAGAAGGAATAAAATAGATTTCCAGCCAGTGTTCACCGCTGTTTGATTCATGGAAGGTGATGACAAGGCTCAAAAATCCGGTTTATTTGTTCAGAGCTACGATTCCATACACCAAAACACTAGTACTCTAAACTACTGGAGGAAAAGGAAAGTTAACTTTTCATCTGGAAAACAGCAACATAGCATAGAAGTAGCAAGGAAGCAGAGCAGTGCTGGAGGCAAAGCTAGTGTTGTGGCCCTGCTGCCTGTTTCAATGCATTGACTCTTGCCAGAGTGTACATTGTTTGATGGGAACTTTATCCATATTATTAGGAACTTCCATCTTACATGAGTGAGAGGTTCCAGGAGTAACACCTTCACAATTAATTTCCTTTGGGTTAGAGAGCCGTTGGAAACTCCTGTGTTTTTGTATTTCCCCCCAGGAGTAGTTGTGTTAGTCTATCAAAGCAAAAACAACAATCAGAAAGATTTGTTGCACAAGCATTCATGGACTTTATATATTTGGTTGTTGTTTTTTATAAATATACAAGCAAAGCTTGTTGGGAGCAGGCAGATTCCACAAAAAGGGTTTCTCTCTGTGTCATTCTATCCCCAAATTCAAAGCCTGCTAATTCCTTTCTTTCACCCTCCTTCTCTCCGTGTAGAGCAGTAACCTCAGATTCCACCCGGTAGGTAAATTGCCCTTTCAGGAGAATATCGCCAGTCATTAGCTCCCATTGAGGAAACATCAACCGATCATCTCTAACTATTAGCAAGCAATCAGCTTAACAAAGGGTGGCCACCTAGCAGTCGTAACAATATTAAGATAACAGAAAGGAACAAGAAAGGCAATCCCCTCTACTTGTGGAGTGTGTCTAGCAAGCAACACTGAAGTATATGGTTCTTTGATTAAAGGTAATGGCTTGTTATTCAAATCCAGGAAGGAAGGTAGGATGGGGTTTTCCAATATGTTGATAGAGCAAGATGAAAGGCTTGGCATTACAAATATCATCTCACAATAGTTGCAATTAGCATTAATTTATATTTTAGCCGGTATCGTTTTGGAAGCCCCAAATAAGTCAGAAAGGAAACAAAAATGGCTCTGAATGGAGCTGAAAAATACAACAGGGGTATAGCTAAATAAATTGGATGAGGAGGGCTCTAGCATATACGTGTAAAGTATTATTAGTTGTACCTCTGTCACAATATGGAGCCTTCAAATAAAATGGTTTGGAAACAAGAGTGATGGATGATGACAAACCATCTGCCCAACACAGAGCCAAACTACACATTACGCTTAATGTGTAGCAACTGCTTCTTTTTTACTTGTATTAATTACAGGCATATGGAAAGGTTGTCCTTACTGAGAATTCAGTGACAGGGAGGGAAGCCTTATCTCTTCCCTTCCCAGTGTGATTGAAACAAAAATATTTTTCCCTGCCCTTCGAGAAAGGCAGTTTGGCACCAACATTGCACCAGGAGGTGGGCATGTAGTTCTAGACACAGTGGGGAGGGAAGATTCAAGTTTCCCATCCACACTACACCCACTGCATCTTCAGTAATCATCCTATGCTCCTGTGTTCCTGTAATTAATGTAAGGAAAATAAGCATAAACATATAGATTGGCTTGCAGATCCTTTGCTACTTAAATGCGTTCCTGTTGGGCATACCTGTTCCTTCATACATCATCAAACTTCTCAGTTTTGGAGAATGTGTTCACTAGTATGAAGGACACAATTGACTGTCTAGAGCACGGGTAGGCAACCTAACACCCAGGGGCCGGATGCGGCCCAATCACCTTCTCAATCCGGCCCACGGATGGTCTGGGAATCAGCGTGTTTTTACATGAGTAGAATGTGTGCTTTTATTTAAAATGCATCTCTGGGTTATTTGTGGGGTATAGGAATTCGTTCATTCCCCCCTTCAAAATATAGTCTGGCCCCCCACATGGTCTGAGGGACGGTGGACCGGCCCCCAGCTGGAAAAGTTGGCTGACCCCTGGTCTAGAGTTGGCAGAGTTGAGAGACTTTATAAAGAACATTGAGACTGGTAGTTGAGGAGCAGGGGCTCTTCACATGTTTGGAAGCACCACTGAACCACCAATGACCTGCCTCTCTTGAAAGACTGGGCAGGATCAGCTGAAATGGACCACCAAATGGGTCCTAATTAGGGTCATTAGGCAGGAAGTTCCCTCCTGTTAGCCCAGATTAGGCCAGAGGTTCTCCACTCCTGCTTTTCTATAACAAAATGGTGCTTATTCTCCATTGAATGCAATTACATCAGGGTAGCAGAAGCAACTCCAGTTTTCTTCCTGTAGTCTTGGTAATGCTTTGATTTAAGTGAGTTTAAAATGTCAAACTCCACATGCTCAGACTTTTTTTTAAATAAGGGTTTGCAAGCAATTTTTTTGTTTTGCACTAACATAACAGGAATGGCAAAACATAGTGGGAAGAGCAGGAAGGGCTCCTCAGGAGAGAAAATTCAAAAAGTGAGCCTAAAGTCTTAAGGGCAAAGAATCAAACTTCTGCAACATTTCAGTACAAATGAAATAAACAGTGATGTGTCTATACAGGTCTCTGCTCAACCCTGAATGTGGTAAACAACTAAATATAAATCATTTGAAAATTTGAGGGATCAGCCTGCTGACTGTTTCCTAAGTACAAATAACTTGTGCTTTAGTGCCGCAGTCCAGATAAAACTTGTTTTATTCTGCTCTGTTGAAATTTGTTTATGTCTTGGTAGCAGCTGCTCTCCCCGTTTGCCAATATCTATTAATGATAATTACCCTGAATACTATACCAGCTCTGTGATGCCATCACATCATTGTGAGGAAGATTGTGATCTTATCTAAAGCTATTCTGTTTAACTCTGACACTCCTTCTATTATAGTGGAGTGCTGATAAGATCATGCCTGTTAGGATCAGACATTAGTTGGAATCAATATTTGAAAATGTGCCTGTTTTTGCTTAATAGCAAAGTTAGTACAAGGGTCACAGCAAGATCATTTGTTGGATGAGATTGTACAGCTTCATCTTGTCAGGTAAAGTGGATTCTTTGCAGCATTTGCTAGTGAAAGTGAAACTAAACCCTCCCCTAAAGTAAGGACATTTTTGCTTTTGCCTAGCTACCATCTCATGGAAGTGGTTTCCAATACGTGTTGCTCAGAACCCTGAAGTTCCTTGGAAGCTTCAATGAGAAGATCAGCAACAATTTATGAATCTTGGACTGTACAACTTTCCTAACCTTCCTCTCTGGTGGGCAGCCACAGGGTAGCGTTGGCTCTGGATAGGGAGAAAAATTTCTGCCTCATAATAGTAGAACTTGGGCTTTCCAATGAAGCTGAATGTTGGAAAATTCAGGACAGACAAAAGAAAGTATTTTACACAACACATAGCTAAGCTGTTGAACTTGTTCCCACAAGATGCAGTGAACTGAACCATTGGAAAATTTCAATCCTCCCCTGCAGAATATTCATTGTAGTAAGGCAAATAATTTCAGACACAATTGTAGGTTATGTTTTATTAATGCTTAATGTTATTTTAATGCAATATGCTATAGACTTTGCTCCTACTTCTTTCAGTCTTCCCCTCTCAGCCTATTGCTTCATCTCTCAAAAAACATGGACAAACTAATGAGAGTAATTCATCATTAAGATAATCTTTTGACAAAACTGTTGGAATATTTCACCTCCTTTCACCCAGAATATTTGGTGATGCCATATGGTTGGAAAATAGCAGGCAGCAAAACTCTGGATAGGTCTTCCATTCATATCAATAATAAAACAAATGAACAAATGCAGTTCAAAAGACTGCCAACTTACTTTTATCTTGGTAATGTGTTCTAGAAACCTCTCAATGGGCCACCAAGTTCTGTGAGAGATACTTTCCAGGAAAATTGGTAAACTGGAAAGGATTGTTTAGAAGAAGAAAGTTTGGAAATCACTGATTTAATGATTCAATACCAAAATATAACTTTACAAGGAACCTCAACCATCTTTTTCCCATTACAGTGTCTTCTATCTGATTTAAATTATACCTTCAGCGCACTTCTTATTATTAACAAATAACTGTAAATGCATGATAGTAGCAATGTGTAATTTGAAGCAGTAATTTCTGCTTTCTCTGAATATTGTTTTATTCACTGACTAAAAATTGTCCCCTCGATTAATCAGCTAGGGATATCATAGTGTGAGGCCATGCAAATGTTCTGTCTGTTGGCTGCCAAGTTTAATGGCAAACAAGCTTGGGATATGGATGCTCCATTCACTTACAAATTGTCATTATGAAATGCAGGCTACGTTCAGCTGAATTCTGAGTATTCCAAGTACTATGCTTCATAATACTGATGGAGGTTGAACTTGTTTGCTTTAAAAACTCTGGTTCTCTTCTGTTGCCATAATAGTGATTGCTACATATTTCCAAATATATGGGGATTTTTTTTTGTTATGAACTATAATCTTTCATTTTTTAAAAAATGTTAGCATTACTTGAGAGGAAATAAATCCCTTTAGCATATTCAGAAAGGCCCCTATATTGTAATTTTGGAAATGTGCAAATCTTTTAAATTTTCATCAAAAGATGGATGGCTGATCATTAAAAATCTTTAATCACCTCATAGCCCTAATAATGATACATAAGTGACATGTAATTAAATCTAGTTCTGTGGATATCAGCCGAAAACTACAAGCACCAGACATCCTACATTCTTGCATGTAACTTTTTTTAAAACTGGCATAATGCATTTTGGGCTTTTTTGTGTAACAGCCTTCTGAGGGATCAGGCATTGGCTACACTCAAAGGCCGGACAGCAGACTTGATGGGCCACTAGTCTGATCTTGTACAACAAATCTGAACATGTGTGTACTACTTTGAGAGAACCGTACCTTAAACTGTGCTAGCAGTCACTTCTGTAATAATAACAAACTGATACAGTCCTTCCTGGGGTTTTCTATAAAAAGTGGCATAAATGATAATGAATAAATAAATCTCCTGCTAAATTTCATACAGTAACTGAGCCTACCTCAGGCAGGATATGCCATTGTACATCAGTGTTTGAAATGTATGAGAATTTTAGACTACCAGTAATAATAAGGTTATAGGAAGTTTGCAGCATCCACCCCTCTGCTGCTTTTATTTGTCTTGTCTTTACATGTTCCCTGGTCATATTAAATGTCTAAAAGCTGACCTTTTTCTTTTTTTAGGGAGGGGAAGAATAACTGGGGGAAACTTGCAAAAATGTTGGTTATACTAATGAAATAATCCCACTTCCCTGATCTGGTGTGCAGAATGGAAAAACGAAGAAATTGAATTGAAAAATGCATTAGGTAATGCCTGATCTAGGAATTAATCTGCTTACTTACACACAGCAGAGATACAAATTCTCTTGAGATAGCTAACTTAGTTTCTGATGTGGTATAATCCATGTTTATACAAGCATACTTAAATTTCACTGAATTGTAAAGAGAAAAGAGTTCTAAGTAAAATAGAAAGTCGAATAAGGGAAAATTATTTTTCTGATCCATTACTCCCGTTCCCTCCATTCTGGCATATTTAAGGGAAATATATGAACTCAGAACTACACAAGCATAAGTTGTTTTTTTAAATTGATTGAATCTGCCCAATACAAGCAGAATACTTTAGATGCATTTCAGTCTTGGAAAGAGGTGCTATAAGAAATCCTTGAAGTTATTGTTTCATTGGACTTCAATCTCAATGGAAATGAAGATGCCAGAATCAAACTTTCAATCTTTTCTAAATTTCTTTTTTATTGGCAGTTTGAATGGTGCACTTTATTCCTTGGTAGTAGAATTCACCATTAGGCATTTGTCTTGTTGACATGTGAATATCCTGTTGTCACAGATTAACGTAGCAGTGTGCTCGGAAGCAGGATGCCATTTAAGATAGTCCTTGAGCAAACACCTAGATCAGTGGATGGTCATCTGGT
The DNA here is from genome assembly GCF_027172205.1 of Podarcis raffonei. Taxonomy (NCBI): domain Eukaryota; kingdom Metazoa; phylum Chordata; class Lepidosauria; order Squamata; family Lacertidae; genus Podarcis; species Podarcis raffonei. The sequence goes on along the minus strand of NC_070608.1, from coordinate 21,632,239 downwards.
GGCTTCTGGACAAGTTGGCACAATCCCTGCTGTTTATTGGATTTGTAACATTAAACAATTGCTTCACCTTCCTAACTTAAAAGTTTAATTGTTGAAACAACAAATGTGCTTAATGTCAGCGGGACACCTTTCTTTGGTAAGAGTAGATACTCATTTCGCTGAATGTGGTGCTGGTGCCAGAAGCACAGAAGCAGAACACAACCCAATAATGAGGAGGAACATTTCAAATGTCTGTCTTCAGCAATTTAGAGAGTCAGAAATGCCTTTTTTTAGGATGGTGCCAGGCATGATTTGAAGGCACCTGTGGCACCTGTCTTGTTGAAGCCAAGCAAATCTGAACTTGGGTCAGTTCTCAATAGGAGATTGCCTAGGAACCTTATCTATACCAGTTGGAATTCTGCCATGAGGAAGGTATGATATAAATGTGGTAATTGTAATATTCTGTAGTTGATGTTTAAGGAGTGGAACTGAGGGTTTAGAGTTGAGTATACCGAAATGAAGGCCAATAATGCTTCTGGATTGTTACTTGGTAAATTCATATTTGTGCCTCTCTTAACAAATTTGCTTTATTCTGTGTGCCACAACATTTTAATTTTCATTAGATCTTCTTACTGCTCTCTTAGAAGGTTTAACTCCTCAGGGTACACAACCCAGTTTACTTATCAATATTTGATCTGATAACCATACATCATAAAGCATGGCATTTGGTCATTTTTATTTTCTTCAAAAAGAAGGTTTGAGGAAACTTCCAAATTGTCAAATTAAATTATTATTGTGCTCTAATACAGTTTTGTTTTTTTTTTAAGTCAAATGGCTGCAGAAACAGGTACATCAAATATTGTTTTACCTGGAAAGAGTTTTTCGCTGCCATGTTCCATAAATTCCATTGTAGTAAGTGGGATCCACAGTATAATCCTAAGTATGCTAACTCAGAAGTAAGTCTATTGAATACAGTGGGAATTATTTCTTAGAAAGGATGCTTACTGTTTACTCATAAGTGAGTTCTACTGAGTACAATGACAACAAAGGCCTGGTCCTGGCTGGTAAAGTGATGATGATCAGATCACTGTGCTCCTGCTAGTACTGTAATTTAGACTAACAGTTGCTTGGCTCTCAGGATGCTACTGCTATGCTAGCATGTGTAGCTACTTGCAAAACAATCAGTGCAGGCTCAAAAGAGGAACAAACATAAATTGAAAATCCATGACCTCTGTCAGGAGAAATGTGTCCCTGTTAGTTCTCCTTGATCTCTCAGTAGCTTTCAATACCATCAACTATGGTATCCTGCTGGAGTGGCTGTCCAAGTTAGGAATGCGTGGCACCACATTGTGGTGGTTCTGGTCCTACTTGGATGGATGTTACTAGAGGGTGATGCTTGGGGAGTCTGCAGCCCCATAGAGCCTTCAGTGTAGGGTTCCTTGGGGTTTGGTTTTATCCTCTATGCTGTTTAACATCTACATGAAACCGCTGAATGGGGTTATCTGGAATTTTGGAGTACATTGTCAGCAATATGCTGATGACATGCAGCTCAACTTCTCCTTTACATCTGCAGGTGAGGTAGTGGATATGCTGGACCATTGTATTACTCAGTAGTGGACTGGATGAGAGCCAACAATCTGAAGCTTAATCCAGATCATAGAATCATAGAATTGTAGAGTTGGAAGGTACTCCAAGGATCATCAAGTCCAACCCCTGCAATGCAGGAATCTCAACTAAAGCATCCATGACAGATGGCCTCAGATACAACTGAGGCACTGTTCATGGGTGGTTCCCTGGACCAGATGGATGGAAGGCTGCCTGCTGTTGATCAGGTCACACTCCTTATGTAGCTTGGGGGTACTTCTGAATCTTTTGCTGTCACTCAGGTGGCCTCAGTGGCTGATGGCCCAGCTGTTTCCATATTGCAATAGGAATAGCCTAACTGCTGTTTTCTATGCTGTGGCAACCTCTAGGTTAGATTATTGCAATGTGTTATATGTAGGGCTGCCTCTGAAGATGGTTTGGAAACTTCAGGTTTTAGAATTTGGCGGCCAGGTTACTCTCCATGGAAAGATGGTTTGAGCATATTGCACCGATCCTGGCTTGACTGCACTGGATGCCAATTAGTTTCCGGGCCCAATTCAAAGTGCTGGTTTTGACCTATAAAACCACAATAATTCAAGGACTGCCTCTCCACATATGAACCTACTTGGACTCTGCAATCATCTTGTAAGACCCTCTTGTGCTTCCTCCATGAGAGCTCTGGAGGGTGGTAACATGAGAATGGTCCTTTTCTGCGGTGGCTTCCTCTTTGCAGAACACTCTCCCCTGGGAGACTTGCTTGGCTCCTTCATCACATATCTTTAGCTGCCAGGCAAAACCTGTCTTTATAACCAGGCCTTTAGCTGACTAACATCATATATCCTTTGAAATGTGTTTGTGGGAGGGGGGTGTTAGTGTTTTGTTATGTTTTTATTATGTATTTTGTGTTTTTATTTTATATTTTTATGCTGTGAACCGCCCTGAGATGAAGGGTGGTATACACATTTAATCACTACCACCACCACCGTTTAGAAATGAAATATATTTTGCAAGTGACCAATCAAAGAGGGTTGTTGCTTCTCCCTACAGTTTTCCAGTGTATTTTTCTGATGTTCAGTTAAATGTAGTGTGTGTCTTTTTAACTGTCCATAGATTGGTGGTTCTCCATGGCCATCTCTTATCTCTATTTTTAAACCATTTATCCTATTAAACCTGTTCCACCTTGTTCAGCTGATCTGTATATTCTCCTCATGTGTTCGATTTTCATGCCTTTCCAAGGTACAAATTCTCCAGCTCTTCCAAGTTTGTTGTACTTTAGTACATCTTTCCCCCTCTACCAATATTGTTTTTTCCATGGCAAATATATTCCACATCCGCCTTTGTATTTTCACCCTAATTATGTCTAGTCCTGACCTAATACTGCTGATTATATGTGTGGATTCTCCATAAGAACCCTCTTGCCACACTTTTGTCACTCCAACTCCACTCCTATCTTTCTTGCTGTTGTTGTTCCAGAATGATTATTTCCTAAAAGGAATGTTTATTGTCAAGCAGGATGGCATATTATGCCAGACAAAATTAGAACGCTTAACAAGTCACCAGAGCCTAAAGTAGCTCAAAACAACTAAAATGGCCTCAGTAGGACAAGAGGAAAGACTGAAGAACATAATGGATCCAGGGAATCTATTAAGAGCTCTGTTTTGTAGTCCGTGAGGTACGCATAAAAACTTTAATAGGTTAATTGCAATGATTAATTGATTAAAACTTGCAGCCTTATTAATAACATTATATAAATAGCTGCTGAGAAAACATTCTGGCATAGAAAGGAGAACATGTGTGATTATTGAAATAATTGTTGTGCTGTAATGAAGACTAAGACTGGAATCCGATGCCCACTTAACTAGGAATACATCCCACTGGTTTTCTGGAGCTTACCTCAGAGTACATGTACATAGGACTGCACTCCCTATATGACACATAGAAACAATGTGCAGTTTCAGATTGGAGAATCATTGACAAGTATAACTCAGCTTTACAGATGGAAGCTTATAGAGCTGGCATGCTCTACCAGGTGTAAAACCTGTCTATTCCTGTTAGCGATGATTAGGAACAGATGTTTCACAGGGTGTTAAACTATATTCTGCACACAATATTTCTGCAGCTGTTGCTCAGGACTTGTTCAAATGTATCCATGTGGCATGCGAGGAGTAAGGAAGAAAGACTAACTCTAATCAGGACTGTCAGAATCATGAGTGGGGGGGGGGAGTTAGAAACATATGGAAAGAGTACAGCTAAAAATGTGTCCAATATGCATACAGTCTTTTAAAAGTAAATAAATAAATAAATAAATAAATAAAGTAATTTTAATATAATAAATGAATGAATAATATATCCTTTTAAATATATTGTACTATATATATTTTAAGAGTATTCCTTTAGAATCTGAGCTTTAATTGTGGGACATTTAGTCTCAGGCTCAACTGGTTTAATCAGTTGTGTTCATGAATTACAATACAGCAACCCTTTGATTCACAAGGGGACCTTCTGGGCACTGGTGGTCAAACTTTGGAATTCCCTCCCTCCCCACAATATTTGACTGTTGCCAACTTTGGACATTTTCTGGTGCCACCTGAAAACCCATCTCCTCTGCCAGGCCTATGGGTCATGCAGTTCTCACCGAAGTAATCATATCTTTGTTCTGATGAGAGCTTTGATTTTTTTTGTCTGGTGTTTTATTTCTGTATTTAACTTACATTGTGATCTCCCTGAGGTCCTTTGATGAAGGATGGAATATCAGTTATTAAAATAAATAAAAGAATGTATTGTGACTGAACTTTATTGTTGCAATTATAACCTGTGTATTAGGTAGAATATATGAGAAAAATGACCCAAAAGCTTTGGCTAATTTAAAAGGAAAGATTAAGAATGTAGCTGCCTCTTGTTTTTCTACTGTATTCATGCTCCCTAAAGTATCATTCCACTTGATGACTGCAGACGAACATGTGGACAGCTTCCATTTGAAAAGTATTATGTCTGACATGTAGTGTGAGTTAATATGAAAGTGTTATCTCTGGTGTTCAATCTGCAGTGTCCCTTTCACACATATAAGTCATCTCTCAGTGTGCAGTCATAGTGTGTTGTGTGTGCATTTCCCCTCAGTTGATAATGTCCATGTTTTAGGCAAAATATAGACTTCCAAGAGCTTGAGCAGGGCTATTGCACCTGCCACCATCCAATCAAGTTGAGAGAGTGCTTCATAATTCTTTTGGTGTGTCTGAAAACCCATTCTAAGTTGGAAAATCAGATATAGTATTGGGCTGGACTTTGAAAATAAGGCTTAATCAGTTCTTCTTCTTTTTTCAACCTTTAACTCTAAAGAAAGCTGCTGCTCTTAGTATAATATAGGAGAAGCTGGATTTCCATCAAGTTATCAGTTATATAATTTATTCTGTTGTTGCAATTAAAAGTGGAAATAAAAAATCATGAAAAGTATGTCTTAGCAGCTTTACATAAAAATAGTTGTTCTCTCCTATAGGAACCAAAAACCAAACAGAAATGTGAAAGTAATAAAACAATTATCCATCTTGGTGGGAATGGGACATGCAAGTTCTCAGAAGGAAAATATTGTATTGGGTGGGTAATAGGATGGTGAAAATGGGAGACAAAAAAACCCTGATAAGGATTTTTAAAAAAAACTCTCTAAAGCAAAAATTTGATAAACATTTTAAATTGGTTCTCAAAATGCAGGGAGCTTAGTGTTAGAATTCCATCTGATCACTATTAGGCTTACATGAGATTACAAAAGACTGCTGATAATGGAGTTAAATTCAATTCAAAGCACTGTACTGAGGACACTGAAAGTTTGCAGCGGGGCTGTAGAAATAAAACATGTTCACTGCAAAAAAATTGAGGATCAAGATGGATGTTGTTTACAATGTAATTGACATCCAGGCTAATTTCCCCCTGATATATCATATCCAGGAGTTCAGATAAGCTATGAAGATAGAAAATCAGTCCGCTTAAGGAAATAGTTGCACCTCTCCTCTGTATTTGATAAATAGACCTTTGAACATCATGTTCAGTTATTACAGCAGGCTTCCTCAAATTCGGCCCTCCAGGTGTTTTTGGCCTACAACTCCCATGATCCCTAGCTAGCAGGACCAGTGGTCAGGGATGATGGGAATTGTAGTCTGAAAACATCTGGAGGGCCGAGTTTGAGGAAGCCTGTATCAGAGCATTGAGGGCTGGGCTGGGGGGGGGCATGATTCTAGTCTTCCTGTAAAAATCAAGAAAAATAAGTTTCTCAAAATTGCAAGGGAAAACCCAAAGCAGATTTTGATTTTTTTTTTATTTGCATGCTGACCCAAACAGAAAAGTTAACTGTTCAAGAGGGTAGCATCTGAAACCAGTATTGAGTGAAGCAGGAAGAAGGGAAAATCCTAAGAAGAAATATGCCATGGCTTCATGTCAGATGTTTTTCACTTCTTTTCTCTCCCTCTCTTTTTTATGCACACAAACACCCATAAGCGCGCACGCACACACACACACTCACACACACACATTAATATATATAATGTATGCAGATATTGATGGAATTCTATGAGTTGAAAGAGAAGGAAGATGTCTTTAAGGATCCATATCTCTCCCAGCAGATATACATTATTATCACTGGAATGTGGCCTTCAGTCTTGAAACAGTTAAAAGAGTTCTATGGTCACAAAAGAAGAGATTTCTTCAGAATTATCTCCCGCCTCACATTTGCTCTTAGGCAAGCAGTTTAAAAAAGCCCAGTGATTGAGCCAGTGATCCAATTTGAAATGCAGAAATGATTAGAGCTGCTTGCCTCATTTCATATCGAAATTCTCTGATTTATGACAGGGCTGCAGCCAAGATCTATCTCCAAAGGGAATTAGTGTGCAAGTTTGCATATTTTTGTTATTTAGGTTTCTGATAGCAGCTTCTAGCTAGAAATACTCAACTAGGAGGTGGTGGCAATGCTGGGTTTTTCAGCCACTGGAGCACAAAAAGATAAGAGCCTTATGTTTAGGACATTTAGACCCCTTGACCATCTTCCTGTGCTGTATATTTTAAAAATAAAAAACCAGATTGTGGAAATACAAGAATCCAATGGAATGGTTAATTGTAGCTGTGAAGAAGGGAATTACCCAAATTCTGTCTCCATGTTTTAACTAGTAGAATTTTAATGAGGCATAAAACTTCAATCATGCAACTGACCTATGGGGCAGAGTATAGAACATATAATGAAACAGAAATAGAATTCTGAAAAAAAATTATTACCTTATCTGGCATTTACATGAAGTGTTAACAGGAAATTATGCAGTAGTTATAAATGAAAAAAATATGGGATTTAATGTACTTATTAATAAAGATTTGTTACATACATGATACCAGTGTCCCAAATCTGCTGTCCGCAGCTGTTCCCAATTTCTTTCGTGTCTCTTCTCAAATGCATTTAGTGTCTTATTCTTAACGAAACTAAGACCAATTTTCCTTTAATACTAGTTTCTAAGACCCATGGAAACATCTTTGTGGAGGAATTGAGTATTGCAGAATTTTCCCTTTTCCAGCAGTATCCAGACATCAGTGAAACTGGCAAAGGTCTAATTATGACTGCATGAAATACTTTATTTGGAATTTGTAGATCCTCACTAGGCAATGGTAAAGGTCATGGATGTAAAGACAAACCGTGGTCTCTGGTCCTTACATCCATCCATTAGATAGAAATATAAGTAATTGCTAAATTATATACATACCACAGTGAGCATAAAGATTACACTGAATCTTTGTTACTTCAGTCATTTTACAGTATTATGCAGAGATGTTGAATCTCAAGAGTGATCCTACACACTGGTGCTACCAAAATGCAACTGTGCAGTACGTCCAACTTAACTCCACAGAAACAGAAGCTTCAGCATTCTATTCTATGAGAAAAGAAATGCTCCACTTTCACAGTGCAAAATCTCAATGGTCACATGGATAAATTCCCTTTGTTGAAGGGAACAGGCTCTTCTGGAAGTGTGGGGCTCATTTTAAGCTTGTAAGGCAGTAGTACCTTTAATGGTCTGAATCACAGCAAAGTAAAACAAGAGAAAGAAACATGTACAGTTCTCATTAACAAACCGCTATGGCAACAAAAGGCAAAATGTTTATAAGAGTCTTTTGAATAAATAATGTGTTTCTTAGAACTTCAGTAATCTCATTAAATTCAGTCAAGACCAATATTTTAATCTTTTGTTTGTCTCAAAATTTCAGTACAAAGATTCAAGAAAAGTGCAGTGGAAAAACCTGAATTATTCTTTCAAATCATAATTCCTCAAATATTTCCATGTCCATTTGTCCTGTTTCATTTCAATCTAATATTTTCATGTCAACATTGCTTCTTGTGATGCATGTTTGGGTACATTATGCAATTACTTAATTGACCTACTTTCTGAGAAAGGCTATGACCATGATCAGATTACTGACCTTCACATAATGCAATGATACTGCACCTAAAACAGTACTGACAGTCTTCTGAACTCCCTCATACCCTCTGACATGCAAGTGAAATGAAAATTTATGTAGCAAATTTGTATTTTTGTAATAAGCTTTTAATAACTCCACATCATAGAGTAAACATTGCATAGTGTGTGAGTTAAGAATAGAATGTAAAGAAAGTATTGTTCCAACAAAAGTCATTCACTTTTGCCACAACATAAATTGCTGACTTGCTCTAGCAACACCTGAACTCTATTTTGTAGGTGATGTAAAGAATATGTACAACTTACGTAGCAAAAGCGGCATTCTGTGCAAGGTGAATTTCACAAGTCAGTTCTGCTCTGGTTCTTGTTACTTACAATCCTGTAATAAAATCTTACTGCAATAATCTTACTGAAATAATAATGTAGTTTGGGCTGTGGTGCTTGAAATGTCCATAACATAAAATGCATTATTTTGTTGTTTTCAGTCCTACTTCCATCCCATGCTATCACTGCCATTTTATAAATTAAAAACTTATTTTCCAAAATTTCAAAGGAGATCCAGCTCTTCAGCAATTCCTTTCCTCTTTTCCACGTGTACCTTTTGTTAATGGTATTCTCCTGACTCCCCTCCCACAAGTGGAGAGTACCACTAGTATGTCAATCCTTTCTTTCTCTGTGGCCACGATGCCCATGTGTCTTTAATAATACTTCAGGTCATCCTTTAAAAATTATTACCTTCATTTTTCTAGAAAAATGTTGTTCAAACAAGCTATTATGTTATTATGTGAAGAATTGATGCACAACATACAAAGCAGCTACAGTTTAGGTAAGTTTAACCTGAATAGGACATCTGTCACAAACAGAGATGAGGCTTCAGTAGCAATAGAATAATGTGCAATGGAACAGTCCTGAATTTTTCTCAGATTCTTGTTGTTCTGTTCAATAACACTTTATCTGAATACCTCTCTAGACCTCCACAGCATCTGCTGTTCTTGGGAAACAGTTTTTCCCAGAGATAAGTGTGTTACTCGAAAACATTATACAGCAAAGCTTTGCAGGGAGAGTGCTGTATTCTTGCACCATTCTTGCTAATTAATTCCTACAGGACTTGCTCCTGGCCTAACGATTTTTGAAGCCAACAACATGAGGAGCTTCCTTTGGCAGCTCCCAAGAAAAGACACAATACTCTAGGAACACTATGTAAGCAGGGAGAAAGAGGAAAGACAATAAGGGTTACAAGACTATAAAGAAAAAGAGGGACTACAAATTATGGCTGGTGTAAGTCACATTAAAAACGTGGACTAAGTTCAACTACTTTAAAAATCGAGAGGTTTAACTATTGACTCCACTAAGAAATTAATCACATCCAGACTCTGATTCCATTTCAGTGAATGCATTTTTAGTATAAAAAATCTCTCTCTCTCTGTGTGTGTGTGTGTGTGTGAGTGAGAAAGAGAGAGAGAGAGAGAAAGAGAGAGAGAGAGAGAGAGAGAGAGAGAGAGAGAGAGAATAATGAGGCATGGGAGAGAGAACCAGTTTTCAAGTACACACTTGCCTCTTGTCTATCTCATTAAAATAAATTAGCTACTGGATAAAAGAGGCAAAGTAGGTAATGTGACATCTTCAGCTGAGCCTACTGCTAAATGCTGAAAGAGACCACAAACGCTCTACTACAAAAAGTATTTTCTCTAAACAGAAAGTAAAAACAGCTAAATGCCAAACTGAGTCATTACTGACCAGTAGTCTAATCCTAAAGATGAGCAGCTTTTGGATATTACACTGAAACTCAAAATGTGGATGGATGAGAGACCTGTCCATCAGCTTCTTTGTGGTTCCAGTCTCCCAAATGGGAAGGTTCTCTCCTGCACTGAGATGCTGGAGCATCAGATGCAGGAACACTTAACACATCTCACCAGAAGTGCAAAACTGCTGAATAAGTGCATCGTACTTGCCTACTTGCCCACTTCAGTGCAACATGCAGTGTCACCCTCATTACTGAAACAGTATGCTTAGGAATGTAATTTAAGGCATGCAACTCCCTCAGTGTCTCTCCTCCTTCTGTATGCTTGGTTTTATTTATAACAACTCTGTAAAATGCACGATGGGAAATTATTGGTGGAGGGGGGAGAGTAGGGAGGAAAGTAGATAGAGAATGAGTTTTAATTTCATAGAACTGACCAAGAAAGATAATGAAGTACTTTCAGAACTCTTTGTATGAAGCACAAGAGAAACCCCCCTGAGCTTTATTACTTCTAGCAACCAATTACTACACTAAAAAGTTTCCCCAATTACGAATTACACTAACGCAGACTGCGCAGACTTAACTTGGCGACGTATATTAGAAACCCAGCATCCAAATAATTAATGAGAAAACACTGCATGTGTTCAGACCTTCTGTTAATTGATTAAACGAGTCTGTCTAAATCTGATTATAATCGCGCTATGTCAGTCTGACTGTGTGTGTATGTACGCTTTTCCTCCTCTTTACATACATATTTATTTTCCAAAACCGAAGCAAAAGATAAAGCTGCTCTAATAGCTAACCTCTCAGAGCGAATGCTGCAGAGTTCCATGAAAATGAATTAGCAGCTGTTTAATGTCTCAGTTCTTTCCTAATCCATCACCTGCCTTCATGAGATGCAAAATGTTTTTGACATTTGTGCATTTTTTGCTGCTTATTGTAGTTAACAAATGTTCGATAGTTTTCCTGTGGTTTCTTAGTAAAACACACAAAACTGCCATGCACTTGTCAGGTTGTTGGTTTTTTTTTAAAAGGAGGCCACAGTGTTCCCTAAGGGTTGTGAGAGAAGTTCATCCCATTGAACTGGTCAGCAAGATATCATTAGCTTGTTGTGTACATGAAATCCAGGGGTTAGAGCTCCAAGCGTCACAAGCCAGTTTCTTTACCTCCTTGAGCTGATCAGAGGATCAGAGTATCAAGGAAGGATTAGCACTGACTTGGGATTTGTGTGATTGGTTAATTTATTGCGGCGATGGCAGGCCTTTCATCTATGGCAACATTTAATCAGCACGGCCATGGAGGCTATTACGGGTTAGCTCTTTTCTCAAGTCAGCCAGGGATGCACCATCAGCCCTATCACAATTCCCCTGAAATTTCCAAATTATCTGGAACAGGCTTTAGCCTCACAGTAATAAAAATTAGAAGAGATTCCTGATAGCAGTGGTGGAAAAGCTTTCACTTGCACAGGGCAAATTATAAATAGTATGAACGTGCACTTAAAAAAAATATTCTCCACCTCTTAAGAGATGTGCAGGACTTATCACCTCTGCTCTGATCCAAATCCTTGTGGTTGAAAATTTATATTAGATTTTATCAGAGAGGCCTAAGTCTAGAAAAATCAATGAAGGTTATCTTTTATGTTGCAGGAACTTGTGGAAATATTGATTTTCATTTTATAGTGAATTTGGAGCATGAGTTGGTAATCACTGCTGAGCTGACTACAATGTTTGCCTACTGTATCTTTTACTGAGTTTTTGCTCAAGTATTTAAGATCGTATATTCCTGTTGATTTTTTTAGTGGGTAGGTTGAAATCAGATGTCCCTTAAACATAAATTTGTACACTCATTGCTATAAAATGTAAGCCTTCCTTTTAGCAAATTATTTGCTGGTGTTGGGTGGTGTTATTTTCTGTATTTAATGTGCTCACAGCAAGCACACAAGTCTTCCAGGTTTTATTTTTCTGCATGAATATAGGTCTCTTGGTATTATCCCTATAACTGCAGGACATTGGATGAAATTCAGAAGTGCTTAGAAATGGAATAACAAAGGAGACAGACAACTTTGGCTCCATCTTTCACTCCCTTATACTAGTAAAATGCCCAGCATTGTGACAGTATGTATGTATATTCAGAGGCAGTTGGTCCGAGCTGGGGGTGTTGCATCCCTGAATCTTTGTCAGTGACAAAGAAAGGGAGAGATTTAGCCCATACTGCAAAAGCGTCCACAAGTGCAGTACTTTGTTCCTTTCCTGTACTTGTAAAAATGAGCGGCAGCCATCAATTGATGTTAGGGTAGTAGAGTGCTGAACACCACTGGGCTGTGTGGCTAAATCCATTCCTTGGCACTGGTGACCCCAGTCATTAGTCGTCAGCTTGTATCTGCATAAAGCCTTGCCTTGGATTCAGTTTCTTGGCCACACCAAAGTATAACAGGCTTTAGAAGAGTAGAATAGGTTGGTGGGAATTGCTTTTATATAGATAGACAACCCTGTATTCATAGCAGAGGGAAATCATTGATACTATATTGAAAGAAACAGTAGTTTATAAGTTTATCATTCATTGGTGATTGCACTACTTTGAATGGATGAATAAGACAGAAGACCTGGCAAAACGTTTAGCATTGATTGTTTTATACATTTTGGGTAGCTTTACCAAGTCAGTCAGATATAATTTACAGGCTCTCCTCTAATGGTCACTGTTTTTACTGTCTTTATACATTTTTATAATATGTCATGGATATATTCTGCACCATATTTTGAAAGTCCTTTGAAGGTTGTTTCTGTCTTATATATAGATAAGGGGGTGAGAACACCTCAGTGTCAGCAAATATTTTCATGAAGGTTTTAAAGAAATTCAGTCTAAGTTGTGTTTTCCTAGTGATGAGCTCTGTGTTATTCTTTAAATAAATAAATAAATAAATGTGTGAATATTAGCATGGCAAGATATGCTCTGCTATGTGACCTTACAGGGAATTAGAATCTGAACATGGAAAGCTGCCTTAACCAAGTCATACCACCGGTCCATCTAAATCACTATGATCTCCACTGACTGGCAGTGGCTTTTGCAGTTTCAGACAATAATCTTTTCCAACCTTATCTGGAGATGCCATGGATTGAATCTGGGACCTTTTGCATGTAAACATGGATGTGCTCTGCCACTGACCTACATCCCTTCCTCTATTTCCCCTGGCTACAGAAATCACATATCTTTATAAAGAAACCCATTCACTATCCTATATTTAAAGGTTAAAACAAGACAAAACATTCAGCAGCATTTCTTTACAAGTCTATAAATTATGGACAGTAGAGCTAATGGCACCAGGAACTATATAATTGGATCGTTAAAGAATTTCCTCCCCAGCCCTTTGACTGGGGAACATAGGGATTTAACCTGGGGCATTCTATGTGTGGAGCAAGTGTTTCACTACATAAGAACCTAAGAAGAGCCTTAATGGATCAGACTAAGTATCCATGGAGTTCCGCATCCTGTTTACTATTGTAGCCAACAATATGCCTTTGTCCAGAAGCAGGACAGCAACTGGAATTCAGAAGCATACTGCCTCTGATCCAGGATGTAGCGTATATGAGTGGTTGCAATTGATAGCCCTTTCTTCCATGAATATGTCTAATCCCCTAAATAAGCAGCTCAAGGTGCATCACTACACCCTTGCATTGAACCATATTTGTAATTTATTGCCCATTCCTCTAGTTTGGAGAGGATCTTTTGGAGCTGTTCATGATCCCTTTTGGTTTTTATCACCCTGGGCAATTTTATGTCATCAGTAAACTTGGACACACCACTGTTCATCCTAACTCCAGATCATTTATGAACGAGCTAAAAAGCACTGGCCCTAATGTGATGTTCTTGAGGTACCCAACTTGGTATATGTCTACCTGATTAGAAGTATTAATTCATTCCCACTCTGTTTCCTGTTTTTTGACCAGTACCAATCAGTAGGGGTATATCTTCTCTTATCCCATGTCTATGTTTAGTCAGGAACTTTTAGTGAGGGGACCAAAGCTTTCTAAAACTCCAAGTAATCAGGAATGGATCAGCCTTGTCCACATGCTTGCTGACAATCCCATTGAACTCTAAAGGTTAGTGACAAAGAACTTACCTTTGCACTAGCTTTGCTGGTTCTTTTTCAGCAAGATTTGTTCCTAGTGATGCAGGAATTGCAGGAGCTTATCATGGAAATCCGCATAGTAATGCCCCAAGAAGAGTCCATAACTGAAGGCATCTATGTTGATCCAATAGATAGATGTAGATATAAAATGTTTGTCTTGATGCACGCACAAACAACAGTACATATGGCAATACCAGATTCATTAAGACAAACATGACTGCGATGCTATGCATAGTTTCCTGGAAGTAAGCGCCGTTGAAAGCAGGTGCTTATTTCTGACTGCATCTGGTTCAGCTTCTGAGTAAATTGAGCTTTAACAATAGATCTTCGGTCAGCTTATATGGAACCTTTAGATTTTAATTAGAAATGCAAACGTTGTGGCAAAGAAGTGTTACCATTAAAACTGCTAGTGGGAAGTAGGGACCTAGCGATGGAGGAGAAATTAAAGTAAGTATGCATTTAAAGGCAAACCTGCTTAATTTGCACTTTCTGAAACAGTACACTAACTGAAACACAGACATTCTTCAAAATTTGCTGGGACTTCAAAGCACCTTGCAAGGCTCCTGTTAAAACAAAGTTTTCGCCCATTTCATTTTAGCAAGGGATTCATTGGCATCAAAAACTCTGCTGTAATGGAGGTGTGTGTGTGTGTGTGGAAATCATTTTTTTCGGCAGGGGATTCTAATTTATTTATTTGTTAAAGTTATATGTCACCCTTCGACTGAGGATCACAGTATAAAAAACACAAAAATACAACTTTTGATGCAGCTGATGGGCTTCCCATAAGAATTCCACTAGTGAGTAGGAGTTTAATCTTGCTCAGTTTCACAGGATTCCAGGCAAGGCTGTTCCTGATTCAGGAAGGAGTTTGCATTGGAATTGTCTGCTACAATAAAGCCCCCCCCCTTTATTTGGCTCACTGTGGCTTGGCTTACTCTTATGTGCAAACTGGGTCAATACAAGGATGTGGATGAAATGGATAATGGCAGTTAGCGCCTTGTTGAATCACTAACTCACTCTCACACACAAGCGCACACACATTTTCTTATTCTGTTCAGGATGTTTTCAGGAGCACCAGCAACTTCAGAATAACAAAATAGGTTGACTGGAAGATTTGGGTGGTCATATATTTTAAAAGAAAATGACTAAATACTGTTTCAAAAATACAGTGGAAAGCCTAAGTAGTGTACTTAGTTACATCCTATATCTGGCAAAATTTGGCAGAAAAATTGTGTACGTGCTCAATGTGTTGGCCAGGCAATAAGACTATTTTGGAACTACTCCTGGGAAATCAGCCAAAGCTGATAAATAAGCTTGATGTTTGGGAAGCCTCTAGGACTGTCTGATCCAGTGATCATAATATTATTAAACATGAAATGTACTACTAGAGAAAATAATGTGTTTGCTTTTTAAAAACAATCCCTCTATATAGGTTTCAGGAGAGATGTGTACCCAGTATTGAAAATGCAGGCTTTATGGGCACTCAGCTACAGAGAAGTACAAATTGGTTTTTTTTTTTTTTAAAAAAAGTGCAGGAATGTTTCATGTATTCTACACACAATCTAAATTTTATTGTTGCTATTTGACATGAGCAAGTAGCCTAGACTCATACTCATTTATTTTTATCTTACAAAGCAAGGTGACATCAATAAAAATTGTCACAGGTGATTTTTTTATGCAACATAAAAAGAAGAAGGGGGTCAGTAGGCCGTCATCTGGGGCTGTCTAAACACACCAATTGGGGTGTTTTAATGTATATCACTTACTTTGCAGGTGGAACATTACATCATCATAGGGTATGGGCTGAGACCTGAATGAGCATAGGAGGGGTGAGGGTTTGGAGAAACATTTGTGTGTGGGTAGGAAAGCTAGAAGGATTTGAATTCATCTCCAGTTTGGATTAAAATCCAATCCAGAAAGGAAGTTGGGGTATGTAATGTTCATCTTGTATTCAAGATGAGCATAGTGAATCCTGAGACCTGGATGCCTGAGCCAGGATATACGAGTCTCTGGACACATCCCTCCAAGAGTTTCCTCTGGATTTGCTGCTGCTCGTGTGTGCATGATGTTCTCTTCATCCAAATGGCAGCCCACAATTCCCCCAACATCATTTAGTCTGATAAGGAAAATGAATCCAAATGCAAATTGCTCCCTGCACAATCATGGCTGCACAATATGACATTGCTATGTTAGGTGAATCTTTAGGTGCATGGTGGTGCCTGCTGGTGTTTTCTCTTGCCACCTCCCTCTACATCTTCTGGTTCTTTGTAGCTGCCAAAACAATGTTTGTTTTCCAAGGGTACCTAATTCCAATTGCTGCATGTTGAGGCCGCATTTGCTGAACATAAATTAACCTTGTACATTCTTGTTTTATTTTAACACAGGTTTTACACAAGAATGCTTGTGCAAAACCTCTCTCTCTCTCTCTCTCTCTCTCTGTGTGTGTGTGTGTGTGTGTGGTGCCACACCAACCCATAATCTCTGCACAAGATTCCAGGGGGTTTCTGGCACTTACCCAGGCTTATGTTTCCAATGGGAGTTCAGACAAGGCAGAGGACAGGCACTATTGGATTTGGAATCCGGAAAAAAAGTAATCACTCGTCTTTGGCCACTCTTGTGCCAATGCGCACATGGAAAAATTAGATCTGACTTACCAGATGTGTGATAACAACCCAGTATACACACAGGCTCAGTGACATCATTAGGTCCAATGTGGATTTGTGTTTACCAAACCTGATGCAACGACCTTGATGTGATTCTAAAATACATCTCCTTGATAGCTTTAGTCAGGAGAGAATTAATGCTCTCATATCCTCCTTGTGGGTTTCCAATAGGCGTGCATTGGCCCCTGTGGGAAATGGGATTCTGGACTAGATTGGCCTTTTCCAGCAGGATCATTCCTGGTTCTTAAGAAACTCAGTTCAAATGTGTACAATAATAACACAGGTGACAATTATCTGAGTTAAGACATTCATTTGCACTTTAAAGAATAATCCATGGTATAGCTGAATATATTGAAAAGCACAATTTTCTCATGTCCTGGGTATTAATAACCACAATAGTCCTCAAGAAAGTGAACTAAGGTTTACTTTGCCCCATTAAGGGTTTGTTTCTTGCCTTATAATTCTGGTAAAGAGCCAGCAGGCAACCCATATAGAAAATTCCCACCAATCACAATTCTCTCCGGCTGAGATAGAATAACTAGAGCATAACTACTGAAAAGCAACAGAATTATGAATTTGTAGAGAGGGGAAAGGCGAAGATAAGTGCATGAAAGTCAGCTAACATTGGTACATGGGTGGTTACAGGAGAGAAAGGGTTAAGCAGATTTTCATTTTAGATAGTTACCGTGGCAACAATCGGTGAGCTCAGGCTGTATCTTTTCTATTTGTGGGAAATGTTTAGATTTACAGAGTAGCTTAACTTATTATATACCTGCCTTGATTGCTGGATAAAGCTTGCTGATTAAAAGCAGAATAAGATACATTTTTATAATAGTACTGAAGAGGAAAAATTCCATAAAACCTCTGAGAGTCTTGTCCAGAGTTCTGTTACGCTCTTTGAACACACTTTCTTTTGACAAAATGTAGCTCTAAACCTGACTTTTGTGTGGAAACTTTACAGCTACCCAGTTCAAACATAACTCTAAGCCGAACCATGGCTTAGTAGGAAGATGTGAGTGGGCAGGTTTTCCTGAGAGGAGATTGCAGCCGCTGTCCTTTTCCCCTAGTCCTGCTGCTGCTGCTGCACAACCCAAAGCTTAGAATGTCGAATCTGAGTCTGTTGTTTGTTCACATTGTGGGGCTTCTTTAAAGAGTCCAGCGTCATACATTCACTTGCCTGAGGCAAGTGTCCTGGCCTTGGGCAAGAACCCTACTTAGTTCCTCATCCTCTCTCTCAGTCAGAGATCCACATCCTGGATTGAATCTGGCAACTATAGTAGTCTACCTGACAGGGTCCTTCAGGCACCAGAGGGTTGAAACTGTTTGCTTCATGATGACAAATTATAGGCACCAAAATGACATTGTTCAACAGAATCTGTAGTGTAGCTGCTTCTGCTCATGGAAGTTAAAATGAAGCCTACTTGAATTCACACAGTGACTCAGTTCGTACATCATACTAAGACAAATCATGGCTTGCTACAAAAATGTGATTTTCTAGAAAGGAGACTGTGACCACTTTGTGACCTCTTCTAGTCCTGTAACTACTGTACTGCCATAAATTGAGCCATAGTTTGTCTTAGCATCCAAACCTGAGCTCAGGACTGCGAAAGTAGTGCAGCAGCCACAATATTCTCTCAGAGAACCTGCACACTCATGCATATTTCTGTTTCTGAATGCTAGGGAACTCTGAGGAAGAGAGAAAGAGAGCGCGCTATTGCACCAGATTTGAGAGAAGTAGCAGGCAGAATAAGCAAGTTGGTTGTGCTGCTTATTTCCCTACCTGTGCTCAGGAATACAGTATGAGGTGTCTCTTCTTCCCTGAGTCATGGATCTGACCAAAGGCCTATAGTACAGCATTCTGTTTTCAAAGTAGGCAACCTGATGCCTATGAAAGCCCACAAGCAAGACATGTGTGGCATAGCAGTGTCCCATTTGAGACTAGTATTCATAGGTTGTTCAAAGCCTTCATGACTAGTAATCAATGATACAATTAAATGGTTTAATTCCCCTTTCAAGTCATCTAAACTGGTAGCCATCACTACATCTTGTGGTGACAAATTCCATTATGTGATTTTCTCTGCAGTGGCATTAGCTACCCCTCCCTGTTTGGTGACATTTGCAAATTTGATGAGTGTCCCCTCAATTCCTTCTTCCATTGTTTATAAAGATGTTGAACAACAACAGGCCCAGTGCCCTGAGTCACCCCACTTGTCACTTTTTTCTAGGATGATGAGGAACCATTCATGAGCACTCTTTGGATTTGGTCAGTCAACAAATCCACCTAACAGTAACCTTGTCCAGTCCGTATTTTACCAGCTTCTCTGCAAGAATTTCATGAGGAACTTTTTCAAAAGCCTTACTGAAATCAAGACACACTATGTCCACAGCATTCCCTTGATCCACCAAGCCACACACACCTGGCATGAGTTGTTTTTGAGAAACCCAGGGTGGGTCTTAGTAATCACAGCATCCTTTTCTACGTGCTCACAGGCCAACAACTGTTTATCTATTCTAGGACCTTTCCTAGTATCAATGTCAAACGTACCAGTTGGTAGCTACCTGGGTCCTCTTTTTCTTTTTCTTTACCCTTTTTTGAATATGGGGACATTTGTCCACCTCCAGTCTGCAGGAACCTCACCTGTTCTCTAGCAATTCTCAAAGATTATAGACAGAGGCTCTGAGATTACATCTGCAAGCTCTTTTAGTACTCTTGGGTGCAGCTCATCAAGCCCCAGGGATTTGAATTTGTTTAAAGTAGCTAGGTGTTCCCTTACTACTTCTTTTCCTGTCTTGGGCTTCAACCCTTGAAAGCTTAAAGCATATGTCTGGGGCAGAATCTGGTATTTGGAGCTGGGATTCTTCAAGTATTTGCTCTTGAAAATGGATTTAAGTTTGGGCAGAGAGAAAGAAAAATAAAGAAATAGAATATTAATAGTGAGATTCGGCTTCTCTCTGCAAGCTTATTTTTGCTAGTTTTTAATCTGTGAGATCACTGTCTGATGTTAGCTCTACATAGCAGAAACAGTAACACCGTTGCCTGAGTGCCAAGCTGCCCTCCATGACAATGCAGACCAGCTAGTTCTGTTTCAAGTTCTCTCATATTTGGATGTTATTACAAAGCATAGTGCTTTTTAAACAAATGAATCAAAAATATGATGGACCTGCAGCTTCTGCTTGACATCCTCTCCGTAGAAAATAGAGGAAGCACGCAATGATGGTCTGTCTAGTTCCACTTCTATAATCCAGGACCCGAAGCAGGAAATTCAATATGACAGGGAACTAAGCATAAATTTTACTTCACAAAAATGAAATCTGATTTACTATGGAAAAGGTGTGTTCACGCTCGAGTTGTATGGCACCGGAAGACTCCTCAGAGCAGGAGGGGCAAGCAATGTGTAACACATCTCAGATCACTTATTCTCTATCCTAGCCAGTTTGATGGTGAAATGGTAGCAGTGGGCAGAAGGAAACTTAGAGGAGTAAGCAGGAAACTTTTTGACATGAAAGGTGAGCCTGTTTGAATACTTCTGGGAGTTACATGAGATAAAATAAGTTTACCTGCCTCTGAAAAGCCACTGTATTCTGTTTTGGACCTTTGCAAATACTTCTGCAAAATAGGCTTGTACAAAATCATCCTGTTCTGCAAAAATATTCAGTGTTTGGGTGCTCACATAAATGAATAATACCTTTAATGTATTATGTGCTAACTTTACTTACATTGGAATGCTTGAAATTTAAATAGAACGCATTTGTGAAGACTGCAAAATCTATGTACCACATGACAAATAGCTTCAAGCCTCTCCTGGAGGGACTGATACCTGGAGGGCAGTACTCAGTCTGTGTGGCAGGTTCAGGGCTCTCTTGAGCAATTGCTGCCAATTAGTGCCAAATGATAGGTACTATTCTTTTTTTGTAGCAGGTAGTAGCTGTAATTCTCCAGGGCTCCAGAGGCTCGATTACAGTAGTAGGAAAGAAAATAAGTAGTGCAGTTTTCCCACTCTCTCCATTGGTGACCTGATCTTTTTATGTGCTGGCTACCAAGCCCTCAAACATTTGCTTTATTGAAGCTCATGCATATTGTGGCAAAGGATGTGGGGCAGCCATAAGGAGAAAGATTCCATTCTCCAAGAATTGCCAAGATGTAGGCAGGAGCTATGTGAAACCAATAACTGGATGTACAGAAAAGGCAACAAAATGGATTCTGTGCTAGAAGGAGACACTTTTGAACGATGGGAGTTTTCACCAGTGCCATTTGTACCCCAGATAAAGTCATCCTGGATAACGAAACACAACACGCATTTATGGCAAGGTGTGATTGCTGGCGTATTTTCCCCAGTGTGATGGCGTAGAGCCATCCTCCTTACATCGGCACCACTTCATATTACCTGGAGGAGTCTGGGGTGGAGCAGGGTAGCAGCAAGGGCAAAACACACCGGCAAAAGCACTGGCTTGGCTACCCCACTGCATCCATGCAGTCCCATAACCAGAAAGCTGCAGCAAAGTCAGTGTCTGGTAGGCGGTTTTGCCCTTTCACACCAGCCTGGATTTTAACTCCTTTCAGCTGAAACTCTTTGGTAATATAGCAGCTAAAACTCTGTCCTGTGACATATCAGACAGGTGCTGTCTCTTTTGTCTTTAGTGCCTTTTCAGTGAAGATTATTCCAGTCTATATCTGTTTGGGATTTGAAATTGTTTTTATATGTGGTATTACTGTTTATGTTTTTATTGATCTGTCTCTTCAAGATGCTTCATAGGAAATAAAGAAAGCAAGGAAGCAGTGATTCGTAACCAGGGTTCAAGACACCTGACGGGAAGGTTGTAATATGGAATTGGGGGTGGGTGGATGCGTCAATCACAATAAAGTACCTTCAAGTTGCAGAACTCAGTTTGCTTTGTCACAGAAACAAGCTATAAATATATTTTAATAGCAAAACACACTTCACTTTTTACAGGGGTCTAGCTAGTACTTGTTGTGACTTCATTTAAATTATTTGTCCATCTGCAGAAATAATTGAAACAGAATCAAGCCTGAACTACCATCTTTCCTATTTTCCTGCATGATTGCAAGGAGATTGGATGCATCTGATTCTGCTTTTAAACTAACTCTGGTGGGACACATGTTGTGCTCTTTCTGGGGTAGGTTGTCCAGCTTTGGTTCTCACCCTGCAGCCAACTCTCACCCATGGTTCCTAGAAGCTGTTACAACAGCGCCACCCCTGGGAAATGGCTTTGACTGGCTGGATAAACTGGGAAAGAGTGTTAGACATGGATCTGGGAGACCTGGTTTCTAGAGCTTTTCCTCATGAAGTTCACTGAGTGGCCTTGGGCCAAGTGCCATTTTACTTTTCAGTTTCTGTATTGGCTTAAATCAAAGTGATTGTGGGAGTGCTGCATTCACCTTCATTATACACCTTCAGGTGCCAGGCCATAATGCTCCCCCAGCTCTTGGGCTGATTGACCTCCAATTCCCATTTAAATGTGTTGTGGGAGGGGTTTGTTTTTTCTTATTTTTACTATTCTTACTATGTATTTTGTGCACTTTTATTGTAATTCTATGTTGTGAACCACACTGAGATCTGCAGATGAAAAGCAGTATACAAAATTTAATATAATGATTATGATTTCTGCATTTTAACAATATTGTACAGCTGGTTTTTATGTTTTGTAGACTACTTACAAGCCATATTGGCGTTAAGTGATATATAAATCTAATAACAACAACAGCATGCTGCCTTGTGCTTCAGGTTTGAAAGGGTATGTGTACGTTCACTTATAGTTTCTATCAACTTCCTTGCATACTGGCAAAGTTTTAAAAATAACATGGAAGCATGCATACTCAAAAGCTAATCTCTGAGTGCATGATACCTGAAAATAATTTAGTAGTCTTTGTCAGAACACAACCAGACTTTAAGGGCTGTTTTAAACAAGATGGTATTGTACTTGGATATGATATAAATGCCATGTGTCATATCTGAACTGTCTATGCATGCATTTTAGCTGTTTCTCCAAAATACATGGTGATTAAGGGGAAACAACAGCACCCTAGTTTATACAGTCATACCTGGGGTTGCGAACGTGATCCATGCGGGAGGCACGTTTGCAACCCGCAGCGTTCGCAGCCTGAAGTGCTGCGCCTGCGCGTGTGCGTGATGCAATTCAGTGGTTCTGTGCATGCGCATGCGCGGGCGCCGAAACCCGGAAACAACCCGTTCCAGTACTTCTGGGTTCGGCGTGGTCCGCAACCTGAAAACGTGCAACCCGCAGCGTTCGTAACCCGAGGTATGACTGTATGCATGTTAAAGAGATAAGTGGTTAAAAACACATGTGCAAGGTAACACAAAGAAAGCCTTGCTTTCCATAGTGGCCAACCAGGAGTCTTGCCTGGCGCCTTCATTACATACCTGCAGGTGCCAGGGAAAGAGGTTTCTCTTCAACTAGGCATTGGGCTGATTAACATTCAGTGGTCTTTTAAATGTGTCTGTGGGAGTGGAGTTATTGCCTGGTTTTTGTTTTATTTTGTATTTTGTGTTTTTATGTAGTGAACCTCTCTGTGAACCTCGGATGAAGCATGGTATAAAAGAGGGATTAACTATAACAACTATTGTGGGAATTGCATCTCTGTGGTGGGAATGGAGTCTCTGAAGATCTCTCAGCACCCTTAACAAACTACAATTCCCAGGATCTTTTGGGGGAAACTATGGCTGTTTAAAGTGGTATAATACTGCTTTAAACATGCAGGGCAGATGTGGCTTTAGTGTTTTCTTACACGTGAGGAAATGGATCCCTAGAAATGGCCCCTGAAGTGTTAGTCGTTTATCAGTCCAGGCTCCAGTTTACAATATTTTTTAAAAGTTTAGGTTCTAGTAACTGTCTTTTGGGTTAATTTATTTTAAAGTTGTTTTTAGGGGCACAATAAGTCAGTTTTTAAAGTGATTCCTTGGGCCAGTCCCCTTGGGTTTGCATCATCTAAAAGATTTTTTTATCCTCTTGCCCCAGTATAACCCCCCAACAAATGAATATATAATATTCTCACTTAATTATGTCTGTATTCTAATACACATGTGAGAGAGAAAATAGGATTTTGCCATATTATCATATATTAAATCAGTGTTAAAATGCAGGCATATGCAAACAGCCTTATATTCCATAGCCACACATTTGATACAGTGCATTGGAAGGTCAGGGTATTTAGCTGAGTATACTCCCCTTGAGACGCAACAGATTTGCAGATATATAGCCTAATCCAAAGTACACATTCTTTAAGTCTTAGAAGATCAGGCTTGAGCATTAATTCTCTGAGGAACTGCTGCAGGGTTGTGTGGTCCTTTCATCCAAATTCTAATGATTCCTTGGCTGTGTTTACATGCCATGTTAAACCATAGTTAGTATGGTTAGTATCTATGGTTTAACAGGAGCAGGCAGCTTGCTGGTGCTCCTCCCTTCCTCTCTGTTGCACTGTGCTTGCAACTGGCTTGTTGTGTCGTCCAAACCCAAATTTGCAGTTTCTTTTCCCCAAACCACAATGAGTAAGACCATAACGAACCTTGGCTACTGTTTGTGCCTTGTTTAGAGAGAAACAAAATAGTTTTCCGGGCTTCTTCAGTGGTCTAATCTCAAAGTCTTGATACGTATATTGATATTCAATTTTATAGAGAATATGGACTGCACAAAAACTCATGTGCATGCTGCCCTTTGTTTGCATTAAAAGCATGGTTGAAAGCCACAGCCACTGGCGAGCTTTTGGAATTCTTAACATGTAAAACTATGTAGATTTGCAATTATAGTAGTGCAATTTGAATATATATGTTCATCTCCCTCCTTCCCTATCACTTTCCCTCTCTCTCTCTGAATTGCCTTTGTTATAAGCTTACGGATGTCTGTCAAGTGCAGAAACGACATGTCGCTTGTCAAGTGATCATCTCCTGGGGTAAACAGTTGGGCTTCTCTACTTGCAGGAAATCCCAGCTGTCATGTGGGATTCCATCTGTGAATATTCATTTTTATTTTCCGTTCAGTGCCTCACTCCCTACCCCCACCCCCTGGTAGTTTGGCAGCAAACTATTAAAGTATTACACATTCTCATGTGCTTTGTAGTAAATTTTATTATTATTATTATTATTAACTTTAAAAATATATCCTCTTTTCAGACCACAGCCAAATGCAGGATCTTATGGTGGCTTCCCCTGGATGAGATGACAGTGATAGGGGGAAGAAAAGAATATGTTTGTCTCCATAGCAGGAGAGGAAGGGGGTGCAGTGAGAAACAGAAGACCAAAGGAAGAGGTTCTTGAAAATAGGAATTTATTATATTAAGATTGCACACATATTTAAACCACACACTTCCTCAAGGGCAATGAGTATTCACGTGTGTTATTCTCTACTATGTTGGAGAAAGCAAGACAGTCTCTGTTCTTGCTTTTATGTTGTTTATAGGGTTGATTTCCTTGTGATGGCAGCTATTTGGATGCAGTTTAAAATATGTACGTCTGTGCTGAGTTCCACTTTTAACCAAGTTGTCTTGTTTTCCAAAAGCAGGATTGGGCAACCTGTCCCCTTAAGGGTTGTGTGGGACCCTCGGCCTAATTTTATGTTGGTGGCAAGGAGAGAAAAATGGAGAGATAGGAGTGGCAGAGAGAGGGAGAGAGAAAGAGAACACACAAGAAAAGGCAGTGGCAGAAAGATATAGAAAATGTAATCTCCCCACCTACCTCTGGCCCCACTCAACTTGGTTTGTAGCACCCAACAGATTACCCCTGGGGGAATGTGCCTCTTGACAGGCAAAAAGTTTCCCTCCTCTGTCCTAAACCATACTTTACACTAAGCTCACTTTATCTGGCTTTGGCTATAATGAGGAAGTGCATTTAGCTGAAAATGGAATGAAACCTTTTGATTCTCACAGCCATGTCGCCCAGGTTCATTCTTGTGCTAAACTATTCTTTATGTTACAGTCAGAAGCAGTAGCGGTATTTGTGCTATGCCTCCTGTTTACTTCAGCTGCTGTAGGAATCTAAAATATCAAGCAATTTGAAACTACTGGGTAGAAGACTAGATACATTATGTCTTATAATACAGTTCTTCCTTGAATGCATTTTGTGGGGAACACTTTCAAAAAGCTTCACTTTTGACACATACTTTTTTTTAAGAGAGAGAGAAAGGAAACAAATAATAGCCTTTCCTTTTCCTGACTTTGTAACATTTTAAGGTGTCAAGTTATTTTTGGCATGTACCTTCTTTTTGGATCAGTGCTTATTCACCCGATATAGTAGTGTAGACTGCAGAATGCCCCCTTGCGTGTTTCTAAACTTCCCTATGCAGAGGAAATTAGCATATCAGGGAGAAGAGTCCAGCTTAGTCTTCTTTGTGACATGCTATTTTTCATATGCAGAGATTTATTATTTTGTTAAAGGCACATTCAGACATTCAACCTCTCCTGTTTGTGGAACTGTACAATCCTGGAACACCTTTATTGCTTGATTATACTGAATGTGTAACTGCTCAGATTTTAATCTGTCCTTGGAAGATGTAAACCACTGATGTTATAAATGTTTCTAAGCAATGCTATCTAAGATTACTGAATTATTAGGGATTCCTCTTAGGCTGGTAAAAAAAAAATTCAAGCATTTTATTGGCTATTTTTGCCTCCATTAACCTCCTGACTTCTGTATAAACAGTACTTGAGGGTTACCTCACTTGTTTGTCCAGTTACTTGAAAGGTTAGCAAAAAGTGGATATCTGCTCGACCTCTCTTATCCTCATTAGCAGATTCTAATTGTTCCCAAAGAGATCAACTTTTGCCCTTGTTTGCCCTTGTCAAATTGGACTCGTTGTGGTTTTTACAAAAGGAGGCTTGAAACTGAAATAGCACACTCAGTTGAAAAATATTTAAGGGAATGTTGTATAGAGCTACTAATAAATATTTATGTTACATGATGCACCACCAATTCTGAATCACAGGGTTTGGGTACTATAGATGAAAATTCAGAAACGGTGTGCCTTGTTTGTTTTCCCTTGTGTGTATTTATTTCAGTTTCTATCTTTCCTCACCCCTAGGGCCTGGAAACAGTAATAATAATTTAACAAGGTACAGTATAATCAGCAGATGAAACTTCAAATTAATGCAATATTATATTAAAATATCTAAATCATAGATTTAGAATTGTTGGAAAGAACCCTGAGGATCATCTAGTCCATCCTGCAGGAATGTGCAGGAATGTGCAGCAGTCCCATACAGTGATCGAACCTGCAACCTTGGTGTTATCAACCCCATGCTCTAACCAACTGAACTATCCAGACCCTATATATTTGAACACTTCCCATTAAAAGCCTCTTTCACAACTGGAAACTCTTCAGCCTTTTGTGGAAAATGTACTCGTTTCTGATTTTGACAAACCTTTAGCTCTTTCCAACATAATAAAAAGGTAAAGGTAAAGGTACCCCTGCCCGTACGGGCCAGTCTTGACAGACTCTGGGGTTGTGCGCCCATCTCACTCAAGAGGCCGGGGGCCTTGTCCGTTTGGGCCTTCAAAGCTGTTTACAACAAAATTACATTTTAGAATGCATCAGAAGATTATACTTGATGCAAACAATGGACCGGTTTACATGTAGCAATAAGCCATGGCTTAAGTGTTAAGTGTGGTCTTTCTGAATATCAAACTTCAGCCCGGAATACTATGTGTTGTTTGCTAGCAACAAACCACTAGGTGAAGCAATGGTTTGTTGTTGGCTTATGAACCACGGCTTGTTTTAACTATGTTTTGGTGTTAGGTTCAAACCTAGCAGCCTTGGTTAACCATGGTGTGTTTCATCACCCCATCCCAAGCTACTAAGGCATTAGCAGCCAGAAAACAAACCAAGCTTTGGCAAAACAAGCTGTGGTTTGTTTGCCCATTTGTGAGGTAAAACATAGCTTATGTGTGAATGCATTTGGATTGGTTTCCATATGTATGACCAAATCACAAGAATCTATGTTAGATTTTGAAGGAATGATAGGAATACCAATAAGTTAAATATAGGTAATGTTCAAGTATATGCATGCCATAAAGTAGGCCAGGACGAAGTGCAACAGGCCCCAAATATTAACTGACTATTGCTAATATTGCAATGGTATTCTTATTTGAAGAGATGGATATACTAGTACTGTTGCTTTGTTTGAAAATCAGAGCTAGTAATAAGGAAAGCAGATTACTGTGATACCTTCCTAGCACACTCGTATGCTGACTCTCTAACATTATGTTGGCTTTGGAGATATATATTACCCACTTATTTTTGAGTAAAAAAATTGAAATGTTTAATATGCATATATGTGTGTGTGTATATGTGTGTGTGTGTGTGTGTGTGTATGTGTGTGTGTGTGTGTGTATATATATATATATATATATATATATAAGCATAAGCTGTCTATGTTAGGTTGTCTATGCTCTTGATTCCTCTTTTGAAAGAACAAATCATAACATAAAGATAAATCCAGCAGCAAATGTCACCATGTGTGTTGGCAATGACCAGCTAACCTTTACCACAATAAGATGAAAGAATAGCCCATACTCCCATGATGTTTTAACATTAGTCCTCAAACTTTTTATTTCCCAACAGCCCAAATAACAGACAGCTCTGCTACATATACTGAAAGTGAGTTCAGGTTAGTTTGGTACAAGTGGTACAGATAGGTGGTCTGATCTTAGTTGGACAGGAAAATGCAAGTGCAACTAGGTGCTGCGGAAGGACTTAAGAACTCTTCTGCTGGGTCAGACCAAAGGCCCATCTAGTTTAGCATCCTGTTTTCACAGTGGACAACCAGATGGCTGTAGGAAACCTACAAGCAGGACCTGAGCACAGGACCATTGATTCACAACATCTAAAGCCTTAAATGACTTGAGACCTGGGTAACTTCTGAACTGCCTTCATAGGCAAGTCCCTCTAAATATGCTTTGTTTGGCATCTGATTCTTTCCTCCACATCTCTCAGCCAACAGTGGTGTGGTGGCCAGTGACAAGGAGCAAAGCCTTCTCCATTGTGGCACCTACACTGGGAATCCATGTGTGATTGTATGTGGACAGAGCAATCCTAGGTATAGGAAGCTGGTGGAATGTATACCACCTTAAATTAAGCTGGTGTAAGTTACCACATTCCAAACTCTATTCAGGTGAGCTGCCTGAGCCTGGCAGAGGGAAAACAAGCCTTTATGTTTGACATAAGCCACACTTTTTCTCCAGTGTAATTTCTGCTGGGTTGCTAGGTCACGTGACTGAGCTGAAAGAGGTTTGTAATAGCTGGAAGCCTTTCCTTCTCCTGCCACACCTCAGGAACATTGTTTTTGGGGGAGTTACAGCAGCATAAGCCTTTACAGTACTACTGGCTGAGCCAGGGTGAAGGACTTATGCGAGCTCATCCCCAGCTATGCTGTGACAGCCCAAAATCCGCCTATTGCAAAGTTATTCACCCTGGTGGATCTTGGGTTAGGACTGCACTGTTAGTTAGAACCTGGTCCTTTTCTCTTATCCTTCGTTTTGTCATGCATTTATTTAAAAGCATTAATAAACCACTTAATATTTGAAAAATATATTACGTGGTGTACAACCTAAAAACAATACAGCAGTGGCAAAAAAGCATATAAGACAAATAAAAACTGGAATCCAACCAAAGAAAAACACGGTCCAATTTTAGGTACCGTAAAAAGCCTAGGCAAAATGATTTCCTATTGTTGTGTCCTTTTATTAATTTGCAGCTTTATAAATGCCTGCTTTGTTTGTTTAACTTATTTTTGAGCTTGTTCTGTTGATTGCAGTTTTCCTATGATTGCTGTTTTATATGTTACAGACATATATGACCATTTTAGAGCACAATCCTAACCCTCTGATGTTGATGGCTGGTGTTTGTGTAGAGGTTGTATTCAATGCTAGTCCTACTCAGATCAGACCCATAGAAATAACCAGAACTAACTCATTTCCATTAATTTGGATAGGTCTACTCTGAATAGAATCAGCATTGGCTACAACCCCTGGTGTATCTCTGCTGACCTCCACTGATGGAGATGAGGTCCCCTGGTGGGGGGCGGAGGGCTCCATTGTGACAGAGGCAGCAGCCTCCAGCTGGTGGCAACAGACATAAAGCTTGATCAGAAGCAGCATGGATCCCTCACAGTTGTTGCAGTGAGAAGGAAGAAAGAGACACCACGACAACTTCTGGCAAGCTGGCAGGACTTAGAATGTGGTGGTGGATTAGCTGCATTGCTCATCCCTAGCCCCACATAGAACTGAACTTGTCACCTTGAAATCTTTTTTAAATAGGTGGATATAAAATAAATGAAAGAAAGAAAGAAATTTAAATGGAATAGAAAAAGTGATTTCTTCCTTGTAGAAGATGAGAGGAGTGGAGGAAGCTAATGATTTCAAGACCCGTTCATGTAACGCTAAACCATAGTTTAGTGTTCCATCTATGGGCAACCTGTGCATGGGGTGTGATGCAGTCCAACTAGAGCTGCTCAGTGTGGTTTTTAGGTTTCAGTTCCTTTCCATGGTGGTTGGACAAGCCTCTTGAAAACAGCGTAGGTGAAACATTGCCATTGCTGCTGTATCACAACGGTGCCATATAACACTATATATATATTAATTTTAATAAATAATAATTAAATGATAGAACATTACACTGCTACAACATTTGAATTGCTTGGTTTGTAGAATAGTAGTGTCAGCCCACATATCTTGAGCCTGTCTTTTCCAGCATAATGTTAGGGCATTGTGGTGGTCACTGTGACTCATTTTCCAACCTATTAATGAACCTACAGGATTTGGCTTTAAATCTATGCTTCCAACTTCTGAGTCAGTCAAGGAAACAGAATTTCTCTCACAAAGGTTTGGAGCTGCTGGAAAATGATCTTATCCAGATTTTTTTTTTGGCGGAGGGGGGCGGGGGTGGGGAGAAAACCTAGTGGAGTATTACCTTGAGACCCTTTTCATTGTGCTCTGTATTCTGAGTCATAGTTTCATGATGTTTGATATACAGAACAAGGACTGGTGAATGATAAATGTCTAACCGGCATTTCACTACCAGCCTATGTTGATAAGGCTTACTAAATTCCAGATCAGTTCCTTCCTTGCATCTAGATTTAACAGAGAGACGGAGTGCCAATAATCTGAACTTTTCTACCCTAACACACAAAATGAGTTTCGTAATAAAATGTGTCACTTTGCCTTTGTAAAGAAGGGCGGGTATCATGCCTGCCTCCCCCCCCCAACTCCTTTTGGGCTTCATTCAAATGAATTCTGGCTGCTGCTTTTAGATTTCTTCTTCGAGATCATGCATGTGGAATCATTAGCATTATTATTGCAACAGTAGTAGAGCCAGCCGCACATCAGCAGTCAGTAAGGGGGGAGGAGGGGGGAAATTACATTATCCATTCAGAATAATTTCCCACTATAATATAAATGTTACCCAGGACAGAGCTTTGAAATGGATACTGATTCTTTAAATTCTTTCCTGTCTGTTTCAGGAAATAGTAAGATCTTGTTGATAATGAAGTACAATGTGTCTAAAGTTCACTTCTAAACACTTGGCTCTTTTCTGTGAAAGTCATCTGCATTCCCTTTATAATTCTAAGCCACCAGAGATATGCCTAATCTTGGAGATCTGATCCAGCGCTATCATTCAGAAAAATCCTTGATAATAATTCCACCATTCAGATCTATGAAAGCACTAAAGCTTTGCAGCTTGTGTCGTCTTCTGCTTCTTCTTTCTTTTGCTTTTTTTTTTTAAAGTCCCGAGGCTGGGGAATAAGGCCTTGGCTTATGGGTTTGGAGATTTAGTTGTTTGCAAATAAAATGATTATTACTATTATTATTCAAGTTCTTAATCAATGCAAGCAAATGGCATCTGTTTGTTATCATCCTTTCTCCAGAAGACAAAGGCTCCAGTCCCTATGGTGCTGACTGCTGGCCCCAAGTGGCTGCTGGATGTGACTTGGCAAGGAGTGGAAGACAACAAAAACAACTGCATTGTGTACAGCAAAGGTAAACACAAGCTGATTTTCCCTTCCACTTTCTTTGCAAGGAATTAAAACGGTGCTGATGAAACGTGCCTGTTGCATAACAGGTGGCAAATGCAGGTTACAAAGGCGGGCCTGTGGTTCTCCTTTCTCTTCTTCTGATCTAAGAAGCATTATTCCATTTTTTTACCTGAAAAAATAGTTTTTCTCCATTATGCATTAAATGAGTGTGAAGCAGAGGCACACGATTACCACTTAAGATTCAAACAGATAAAGCACTTAAGGAAAAAAAGCAAAGAGCTTTCTTATACTTGATGCATTGTATTATATAAAATGTTGATGCCATTGTAAGCTATTGCCCAATTTACCTGCCATTTAAGCCACTGTCCAAAGTATGTCCTAGGCTTTACAGACTTGTTCAAAGACTTGTAGGAATGTAGCATCTCTCTGATTCCCCACCCCTTAGTTTCTTGCTGCATTGTATCACAAGCCTCTTTTGAAGTTTCTTTGAGCTTTGAAAGTTCATTAAGTAGTTCATTAACCTGCAGTTCTAACCCGATTTAAATCCAAAATGTTGTGCTCGTACCCCCTACCTCGTGACAAGTGTGTGAACCTTGACTTTTTTGAAAATGTTGTTGAAAAATAGCATTATTTTCTGAAAGATATTTGTTAGCAATTTTATTGTTGTCATTATTTTGGAACCTTGACAGTGATTAAGTATTGAAGGCAGCTAGATTTGGCTCATGGTGTGTAAACAAACAAAAAGGTTCTTTGCTCATTAACGACATCATGATGCTATTTAAAATCCATGGCAATTACTACTTTCCAACTTTCCACTGTAGTGATTCCCAAAATGATACGCTAGGATCCACAGTGGCCACAAGAGTATTGTGTGTGGGTTACCATGTGGCCAGAGATTATAGCTGCAATCCTGCACACCAGTAGGTTGCTGAAATCCCATTAACTGCACAGGACTGAAGTCATTGTGTCATAAAGGTAAAGGTAAAAGGACCCCTGACCGTTAGGTCTACTCGCGGACGACTCTCGGGTTTCGGCGCTCATCTCGCTTTACTGGCTAATACGGTGCAATAGGCAGGCATCTGAACTCTCAAGCTAGGACTTTGGTTCACAGGAGGATTTAGAGCAAAGGCAAAACTTATGTTCTGTACAGATAAAAGTATAGAACCTGTATAGATAAAAGTTTGGTCACCACTCCTTATTAGATTGAACATCACCCCAGCTCCTATCAGTGTTTCCTTGATCAATAGCTAGAGGCCTGAGCTTTTTTTAAAAAAAGGTACAAAATTAAACCTGCAATGCTGAATTGGTACTAAAGATCTATGATACCTGACTGCTCAGTCAAGAAATTGTGAATACAGCTGCTGTGCCCCATTAGCATAGTCAATGTTGTATTTATCCCTCCTCCATTTAGTCTTTCCAACTAAGCTCAGGTTTCAAATTCTATAAATCCCCAGTCTCACTGCTTTGTGATTGCTTCAGAAATTGCACAGTTCTACAGCAATTTATTTTAGGTCTTTTTTATTCCTTACCAAACAGACCCACTGAGATGAAAGATTTGTTTGCTGCGACAACCTAGTGACCATTTTGCATACAACCAGCAAGGCAAATAAGCACCCATATCACTATATTAACATACAAAACACTAATCATAACATCAAAGGCTACTAAAACTTACTAGAAACAATTACAACTTGTTCCTATAATCATTGCAATTTGTACACTTATAAGAGGATTGCCTTTAAACTGCTACAAGCCTTTGAAAATTGAAACACTGAAAACAGAGAATTTGCATGTTTAAAAATGAGTAGTTGCACACTAAGGTCTTATGCATTCTTCCTTTTATAATTACAAAACACCAATAAATTAATTTTGTAACCTGAAAATACCTGATTTAGTTAAGGAAAAACCTTGAGCCAAAAAGGGAATGAATCTGCATCATTTTAAAGTGTAGTGTGACTCATTGCTCTAGCAGCAGAAAACAGCACAGTATTTTGATGTTTGCGTACAGTAACATTTTTCATATGCGGGAGAAATTGCAATTTATTTTGAAAGGTATTAAGGACTGTTTATATGGAAACTTTGCAGCAGTTATCCAAAGTACAACTTCAGCCTAGAGATACATCAGGAACAGAAATCCAGGATGTTCATAGTGGAAAGTTTTCTCTGACAGTCTCTTACACTTCTTTTTTATTCTTATAGACTTCTTAAATGTTTATTTCCACCCCCACCTCACACCTTCTTGTATTCTCTCAGTTTTCTGGAAGGTGCAATGCCTGAGCTATGGGGAAGATCTGTAAGGGCTGATTCTGCTACAGAACTACTTGTTTAAATTCAGATCCGATAGTAACATTTTCTTGAAGAGGAGCCAATTTGCATCATTGTGAATATATGCTGAAATGTGGCAGTTTAGCCCAAAAGCAGATGAGGTGGTAAAATTGTTCCCGGACTGTACCACTTTAGACTGAAGATTGTGCTTTGTGTTGTTAAATGATGGACATAAAAATAACCTTTATTCACATGTAGGAAAGCAAACTATTTTAGACCTCTCTATCCTAACATCTAATTTACTGTATGCAGATTGCTTTTAATATGGAGAAGGGTGTGTTCTGACGTGATAAAATCATGTACTACATATAAGGTTGAATTATTCAAGGAAATTCTATGGTTTCAGTGCATGTCTAGGGACTCATTTTCCATCAAGACACAATTTCTCCATGCTATCAAAATTCCTTGGGGATGTCAGCTAGTATTGGCATACTAATATATTAGTATATATTGAAAAACAGGATTCTGGGGTTCACATAGACAGAAATTCACTACCATAGGATATGATGATGGACATTACTTTACATGGTTTTAGGAAGGGATTGGACAAATCCATGAGGGGTTACACTTGTTATTGGTTATTGGTCATGAACCAGGAGGTTGCATAAAACAGGGAGAGTTATTGCCTACATATTTATAGATTATTTAAAATACTTCCAGGCTACCCAGCCTTCAGTAGGTTCCAGGGCAGGATGCATAAAACATAAAGTTAGAAATTCCTAGTAGATCCTGGCTGGTCACTGTGGGAAACAGTATACTGTACTAGATTAGATGGAACTTTGGTTCACACCACATGCTGTCGAATCCACATTTTCACACACTCTCAGCCCCAGACATGGTGTGTTCCACAGGAAAGTGTTGACCTGCTGCAGCCTCCCTTACCTGGGTTGCCTGCCGGCCCCTGTGAGACACCAATGGCAGGTTCTGGTGAATCATAAGTGAATCAGCTGAAGGATTTTTGCCACCTCAGGATGCATGCTTCCTGTACTCCAGTGACATTTCATCTGCTATGTTCAGATGGTTTATTCTAGGTGTTGAAGGAAAAAAAACAGTTGCAATAACTTCATCATTTTTTCCAACACAGTCTTTCTTTTTAATTTTTTAAGTTAGTTTCATGTGCCCAGTTTGGGCAAGTACTGGCACAATTGCTTATCACATGCCTCGAAATTTACACAAAATAATATATCTTATTGGGGCTGTAACAGCTCCAAGATGACATAACATATTTGTTTTCCCAGTTGAAAAAAATGTAACTCCTTACTTTTCATAAAATGATCTTATCTATATTAAAAGATTGGTGTTTAAATCATTGACTGAGTACTTTTGTGAAAATAGTTGTCAGTTCAAAATGAAATAATCCTACTAGGCACTGCTACAAATGGGAACGTCAATGAAGGTTATGTGTGCATTGGATTTGTCCTGAATTTCTCTTAGGAAAGGTCCCCCCCCCCCAAATTCTTAGTTGCTATTGGATAAATACCTTCAGCTGTTAGAATGTACTGCATTGATAGAGTAGCCAAAAGGCGCAGGGGACTGGATAAGCTAGAATGTATAATGTATATTGACCCTCAGTGGGTGTTTTAGCTGATCTCTGCCCCTTTGAAAACCTTTCAGTAATATTTGCTTGGTGTTTGATAGCATGGCATGTGAAGATATAGGCTCCTTTAGCCTGTCTTTATGCTGATGAAAGCATATTATTTCACTCTCCTGATGGTTAGTGATAGCTTAAGCAACTTGGATCCTTCTTTTCTGTGCATCTGTTTAAACCAATACTGAAGCATCATGGATAAGCAAATTTGGAAAGGGCCATATGATGATATTTGCTGTTCTCCCTTTTGGTTATCCATTATGGTTATTCATTGTGCTAAATACAACTTTAGCTGTGGTCAGAGCTAACCACAGTTTTTGCTTAATGCAGGACCTTAAAGCAGGTCCAAAATGTGGTTTCAGGCCTTGGAACCATGGTTAGCCCTAACTATGGATAGCATCATGGTTGTTTTTACAGCTAACTGTAGCTAGGCACTGTGAGGGAGATTTGTATTCTGGAAGAGATGGAAAGGGCAATAGGACATGTGATCTTGTGACCCACTCCTGGTTTGCTTAACTGTGGTTAAGCAAATTGGCAGCATCATATATGAATTAGCTCTTTGGTGTTAGTTTGTTGTGGTTGAATTAGCCTGTTGTGGCTGCAGAAATATATAGAAACAATAAAATAACTAGAATATAAGTGTGATAAAATATATTTGGATAGCTGTATTTTACTACCAGGAGAAAGATAGAGCTATGCAGTGCTTCTTCATTTGATGGAGTGTAGCACTAAGGTACCTACCGGTCTTGGATTGGGAGTGATCTAAACAGAGAAGTGATGGTGGCACAATTGGACAGGACACATACTTGTCAGCTAGCTGCTCACTTGAGTGCAGTATATACTCAGACCAAGAAAATGGCAAATTGAATAGCTGCTATTAAACAAAATCTGAGCTGTTAATTACTCTTAGATTAAGAGTGCAATTGATTGAGAGTGCAAGGCAGGCCTTAAATGAAGGGGAAAAGAAACTAGTTACCGAACAAAACTGTGCACATTGAAATGAATCTGTGGGCAAGCACACGTTATGTGTATCTTACCTAAATCGTGGGTGTGGGTGTGAATATATATATATATGTTGGTATTGGCAAGAGAGGGGGCCTATAAAAATATTTAGCAGTGGGAATTATAAAATCATAAGGCGATTAAGTTAGCTAGTTGTGAAATTCTAATATTGCTTTTTAAATGACTTCAGGATATAGGAGGTGCTAAGGTTATTATCTGTTATCAGGAATACAGCAGAATTGTACGACTGGATAATAACTAAACAACTGACACAATGTAAAATTACATTATCAGTGTGTTAAAACAAAATTGCGCCCTAAAGGAGTCTACATGCCAGCTCAGAGCTGCAGTGTAATTATGCTTAACTCTGATAATTAAAATACAACGGAGATCAACAGAATCATTTTCATTAAGAAAATTATTAATGATGGTGGTATAACAGTAATTGATTGCAGAGCACCACAGGATAACTCCATGCAGTAAAAACCAACATGTTTAATATATGTCTGAGACCATTGCAGTGTGGTGCGTAAGGCTGAGGATGTTTGAAATTAAGATAGAACTGGTGAGATAAACTTGCATTCAAAACTAAAGATCATAAAATGGCTGCTTTTAAAACTATTTTAAAAAAATTAAAATCCCAGTTTTAAAAAACCAAAACAAAACAGGAGTGACTACCCTGTGAACTGTAAAAAAAACAAATAAATAGCTGTTTGCTGCATCAATTACACAGCCGAAGTAGGCAGCACAAATATTTCTCAAGCCTTCTGTCATTTCTTTTTATGTTCCACATTGGTTGTTTTTACACTTATGATCATGATTTACTGATATTATTTTATTTTCTATCTGGCCTCACCAAGTAGTTTATGTCCTTAGTTATTATTGAGATGATGCAGAAGAAAGCATTTGCGCTTCTCCCACTCCTTTTCAATGCATGCTTAATGAAATGTGAGTGGATAATTCTATACAAATAATAATTGATAATTGTCTCAGGAGTAGCAATTTATGTTTGGCCTCACATGCTTTAGAAAGGTGCTTAAATCTTCTCCCCCGGAAAACCTGCTATCTATGCATGCTTCAGCTTTTTAAGCACAAACTTCAATATTTGTTTGGAATGGGGGGATACTCTTTTCTACCCTTCTTCTTCTTCCTCTTCTTTTTGTTTAATAATAAAAGTAATAATAATAAAAATAACGTCGTTTAACTTGTAAGCAGTGTTTTGTTTTTATTATTGCGCAATGCTTACAGTACAGGTGAGTGCTATATAAACAGGTAAAGGTGAAAAGGTAAAGGACCCCTGGATTGTTAAGTCCAGTCAAAGGCGACTATGAGGTGTGGCACTCATCTCGCTTTCAGGCTGAGGGAGCCGGCATTTGTCCACAGACTGTTTTCCAGGTCATGTGGCCAGCATGACTAAACCGCTTCTGGCGCAACGGGACACCGTGACAAGTGCCAGAGTGCACGGAAATGCCGTTTACCTTCCTGATGCAGCGGGATGATTGTAATACCACCTTCCCGACCTGGTGGTGCTATTTTCTGGAGATGCCCCTTCTCTCTGAAGTGCCAGTAGGTCCAGCCCAAGACATTCTGGCATCTGAGACGAACCACAAAATGCTCCTCCCTGCCACAAATGAAGAAGAGGGAATGAAGCTCTACATTAGGAACTGGGTTGCAGGAAGTGGACATTTCTATCAGGAGCAGGAGGCATGCAGAGATTTACATGGGATGCATTTCTTGGAGGTTGGATCTGCTGCCTCTGTGGATCCTGATGCCCAAGATGGTTGCCTCACCTTGCCTCATGGGAGGGCCAGCCCTGACTGCAAGCATCTGGTATGTGTATTTAACAGGAACCTGAGAAACAATTCTGTACCTTGTCTTTAGAAAATCCTTTTATTTAAATAGGTGTCTAGCTTGTTGGGCAGATTCATTTTTCTAACTCTGCTCTTCCATATTTTAATTATATTAATTATATATTAAATGTAATTTGAACTGGCTGGCTGCTATTTGTTATCTAGGGACACGGGTGGCCCTGTGGTCTGAACCACTTGGGCTTGCCGATCGGAAGGTTGGCGGTTCAGATACCTGCAACGGAGTGAGCTCCTGTTGCTCTGCCCCAGCTCCTGCCAACCTAGCAGTTTGAAAGCATGCCAGTGCAAATAGATAAATAGGTACCACTGTAGCAGGAAGGTAAATGGCGTTTCCATGTGCTCTGGCTTCTGTCACGGTGTTCCGTTGCACCAGAAGCAGTTTAGTCATGCTGGCCACAGGACACGGAAAGCTGTCTGTGGACAAACGCCGGCTCCCTCAGCCTGAAAGCAAGATGAGCGCTGCAACCCCATAGTTGCCTTTGACTGGACTTAACCATCCAGGGGTCCTTTACCTTTTTAAAC
Source organism: Podarcis raffonei (assembly GCF_027172205.1). Lineage (NCBI taxonomy): Eukaryota > Metazoa > Chordata > Lepidosauria > Squamata > Lacertidae > Podarcis > Podarcis raffonei. The sequence goes on along the minus strand of NC_070608.1, from coordinate 21,593,403 downwards.
CTTTATTTGTTATCTATTTCAAACTGGTTTTTAGATTACCTTATTGTGTTTTTGTTTATTTGTTCATGTGGAGTGGGCATTTTTATTGTGAAAATTGCCTAATAATAACAATAATAGTTCTTGTATTTGACAAACGCTCTTCTAGCTGAGTGACCCAAGGTGATTTACCTTTTACTGTTTTTAGCCACATTGGACATCTTTAAAGGAAATTTGCATCTTTAAAGAATTTCTTTTAAAACTGTTTTTACTGACAGATATCTGTTACCCATTCTCAATGTCAAACCAACTCAAACGAGCTTTTTTTAGAGAGAGGGAGGGAGCAATCCAAAGAAAATGATGCCTGTTTCCAGGCCACTAAAATGAATGGGAGTTGTAGAAAGGTTGGTAGATGACACCCAGAGTGTGACGTGTTAGACAATAGACAGCTGTAATGAAGCTTAGCCACTTCTAGTATTGCCAACTAACATTGACTTTTTGGTAACTTATTGCTGAGCTGCATGGAGCCAGCCCAGCCATGAGGGAGATACAGCCTCTGCTTCAGCTGGCAGAAGCCCTCTAGCTGGCATGCCTGGGAGTCCTCTGCTTGCCCTGCCACCTCTGCCAGTGGTGGAGAAGTGCCGCGACTAGCGGTGCCAATTTTGGGCAAGATCGCTCATATGATTTTGGATGCTGCTTCTCTGCTGAGGTCCAGCACCGAAGGCCTTCTGGTGGTTCCCTCGCTGCGAGAAGTGAGGTTACAGTGAACCAGGCAGAGGACCTTCCCGGTAATGGCGCCCGCCCTGTGGAACGCCCTCCTGTTAAGGAAATAAACAACTGTCTGACTTTTAGAAGACATCTGAAGGCAGCCCTGTTTAGGGAAGTTTTAAATGTCTGACGCTGTATTGTTTTTAATATTCGGTTGGAAGCTGCCCAGAGTGGCTGGGGAAACCCAGCCAGATGGGCGGGGTATAAATAAATTATTATTATTATTATTATTATTATTATTATTATTATTATTATTATTATTACTACTACTACTACTACTACTACTACTGCCAGTGGCAGATGAGGCAGGGTGTGTGGCGGCAGTCTTTTTTTTTTTTTATAAAATATTTATTAAGATTTTATAAAAGACAAAAGTTTGCAAAATACAAAGAGAACATATAAAAAGAAAGAGATAAAAGAAAACATACAAAAATACATAAAAAATAAAAAATAAAAATAAAAATACAAAATGCAAAAAACGAATAGGTAAGAAAAAATTAAAAACAATTCCATTTTTCATAACTTAAAACTCATTTGCTTGTTTCTTTGACCTCTTCACACCTCCCCTTCTTGTATTCCCATTTAAATAATCAAATCAGCAAATCCTTACCCTCTTTCATTTATCTTAACTCTATATCTTAACATTTTATAACTCTATATTTTCATCCATTATCAATTCATTTTTGCATATTCTTATTAACTTTGTAGCTAATACCACTTATTTCCAATCCAACATCATTTTAACATTCATTAATTTTACAATGTTTCTGCAAATAATCTTTAAATTTCTTCCAATCTTCTTCCACCAACTCTTCTCCCAGGTCTCGGATTCTGCCAGTCATTTCCGCCAATTCCATAAAGTCCATCACTTTCATCTGCCACTCTTCCAGGGTGGGTAGATCTTGTGTCTTCCAATACTTTGCAATAAGTATTCTTGCTGCTGTTGTTGCATACATAAAGAAAGTTCTATCCTTCTTTGGCACCAATTGGCCGACTATGCCCAGAAGGAAGGCCTCTGGTTTCTTCAGGAAGGTATATTTAAATACCTTTTTCATTTCATTATAGATCATATCCCAGAAAGCCTTAATCTTTGGGCACGTCCACCAAAGGTGAAAGAATGTACCTTCGTTTTCTTTACATTTCCAACATTTGTTATCGGGCAAATGATATATTTTTGCAAGCTTGACTGGTGTCATGTACCACCTATATATCATTTTCATAATATTCTCTCTTAAGGCATTACATGCCGTAAATTTCATACCAGTGGTCCACAACTGTTCCCAGTCAGCAAACATAATGTTGTGTCCAACGTCTTGTGCCCATTTAATCATAGCAGATTTAACCGTTTCATCCTGCGTATTCCATTTTAACAGCAAGTTATACATTCTTGAAAGTATCTTAGTTTTGGGATCTAACAGTTCTGTTTCCAATTTTGATTTTTCCACCTGGAAGCCAATTTTTTTGTCCAAATTATAGGCCTCTCTTATTTGATAATAATGAAGCCGATCTCGCACTTTATCTTTTAATTTCCCAAAACTCTGCAATTTCGATTTGTCTCCTTCTTGTTCCAATATTTCCCAATATTTCGGCCATTTGGCCTCCATATTGAGCTTTTTCTGAGCCTTCGCTTCCATTGGTGACAACCACCTTGGGGTTTTATTTTCAAGTAAGTCTTTGTACCTTATCCAGACATTGAACAATGCTTTCCTGACAATATGGTTTTTAAATGCTTTATGTGCTTTAACCTTGTCGTACCACAAATATGCATGCCACCCAAAAACATTATTAAAACCTTCTAAGTCCAAAATGTCCGTGTTCTCAAGAAGCAGCCAGTCTTTCAACCAGCAGAATGCTGCTGATTCATAGTAAAGTTTAAGGTCTGGCAGGGCAAATCCGCCGTGGCGGCAGTCTTGCCGGTTGGGCTGGTTATTGCCAGTTCCCCCCACACCCCTATACCACCTCCCACACAGTTTTGGGGGAGGAGATTTTTTTGGGCTCCAGGGAGGGGGACTGCAGGAGAAAGGGAGAATGGGCAAAAATCGTTTTGCCCTCCTTCTGCCAGTGGGAGTGTCCCAATATCAGAAATTTCTTACATTTTACTTTTCAAGCCCTGAGTCTATTGAAGTCTTTGGGACTGAGGAAATCATCATTCTCACAAACACGTTGCTTCACAGAGATGTTTCTACTTTTGTCTTCTGTGCAAAGCTAAAAGGGGGAGGGGGCAGCACAAATTTGCTGAGCCACACATTTGAAGTTGTCGACAACCCCATACACAAGAAAACAGAAGAAAATATATATGCACTCTGTCCTGTCAAAAGGCTTTCACCTTATCTTGAGAGACTGTCAGGGCAGGAACATCATGGAATGGACAGGAGTCTATTAAATTAATAAGCTGCAGGATGGTGTCTGGAGAGTTATGATGCTCCATAAATCCAGTTTGATCATGGTGGACAAGGTTTAAATCTGCAGACTTCTAATACACATCCACTTTTTGGATTGAATTTGAAGTTTTGTGCTGGAGACACAGAGATAGTCTTGCAGCTTGTGAATTAAGATTTATCTTCTTTTTCCCCCTCATGGCATTTTTTTTTATTTTAAAAAAACAGGGATTGACAAAAATGAAAGTACCTTAGGGATCCTGGCAAATGTTACTGCTTGAAACGAAAGAGCTGTTGTCAAGGTGAAACCATGACCTAGATGCCTAATATCAAACCTTGGTCATTCTTTTCAAACAGCCCCATCAGAACAGAGAGCAAAAGGTCTGTATGAAATGAAACAAGGATGAATTTAGCCACAGCCTCTCTTATAGTGATTCCTGTCAAATGCTCCTGCCCTGAGTTTATGACACGAGGGGAAATGAACGTTGGCAGGTGTACTTTGTAAGAAATAAAAAAAGGGGGGGGGAATCTGGGAATTTATTCTTCCCTGATTATAGAAACTTCTATTTTATGAAAGCTGTTTCTGCAGTACACGACTACCGTGTTGCTTGCCCTCCAGATACTCAGCCTGGTTTTCATAATTAAGAGAAGAACTTTGTCATAATATTTATAGTGATTACTAGTTCCCAAGGAAGATTAATGGGAAATGTTAGAAAGCAACCTGGGTGTTGGACGTGAACAGCTAAATGAATGCATGGAACAAAACATTTAAATCCCCCTTGTACGCATGTGGTCTCTAGCTGATTACAGATCTTCAAGGGAGGAAAGGAAATTTACATGGCTCCCTCTGGTGGAAGAGCTTTGAGGTTTGGCTCCTTATGGAGCCAGATGAACTGACACCAGCAATTAATAATTGTGGTGGGGGACAACCTTAGTTTTTCAAGGTGACAGGGCAACTGGGCAATTGTATATTTGGGTTAAATTGCTGTTAAGTCAGGATTGTACCTTGCACCCTAGGGAACCAGTTAATTAAGTTCAGCTGGATCACATAGTGTTGGGAAACAGTGATTATTTAACACAGGTAAATGTATTTTAGATTAGATGGTTTGTGGAGCAGCGGATCATGACTTATATGTAATTTCTATGCAATGCATTTAGGACATAATATAGTTAATGATAATTACTACTACTTAGTGTTGTGTGTGTGTGTTTTTAAAAAAAATCTTTATCAGTCTTGTTCTTTTCACTGGCAGGTTTTAAACGGAATGAATGTTTAGCAATGTTGTAGATCAGAAAACCTCCCACCAATATTATGCTGGATATACATATACCAGATTGATTAAACATTAACTAAGGCAGTGATCCTATAGATACTGACCTGGGAGAAAGCCCCACTTAATTCACTGGGTCTTACTCTGAGCAGAAATGGAGAGAAGTGAGATTTATGAAGGCTTTCTCCATCCGCAAGTATTATTTATTTAGAATATATTCTATTCAACTATACACAACCTATGGTTCCATATACAGAACCTCAATCTAGAGCAGTCCAACTGATCTTAATAGGCTGTTACAAAGTAAATGTGTTGTGGTCTTATATCTCAGCCCACCTCTCAGCAAAGTTATTTGTGTTTAAGCTGATCGAATTCCACTGAAATCTATGGCAATAAACTGGTTCAAGTCCAATTACTTTGGCTTAACTTGGAACTGGATTGGACTGTCAGTCATGTTCCTAGCTTTTCGCGCACTAGCTGCATTGAGAGTCAATGCCAAATAGAATGATGGATCATTGAGCAATATAGGACATATTATTGGGAAAGTATTGTTGTGAAAACCCACAAGTTCTCACAAGTCTCAAATAAGATTTTTCCAACCATAATATTGATTTTTAAGATGAGGGGATATACATATCAACACTTATATATTGTAATATTTTTGGTTTCTATGATGCAAGAACGCCGGGTACGTTGGCTGAAGATCTGCAAGTTAAATAATGGCTTGCTCACTACTCAACTGTGATCTTTATATCAGACTAATTTAGATTTATGATCCTGGCATGGGGTCCATGTGTGGAACATTTTCCAAATAGTGACAATACATTTCAACTCCAACTTATAGCCTCATTAGGATAACACTGACATCCTAATTGCACCAGCACAATCTCTTTGTGGGTGGTTGTGGGTCTTGTTTGCCTGGTGGTGTGGTGGGAAACATTGCCTGCTAAGATTTGTTGTTTGAGCTCTGGTTGTTGTTGTTTAGTCGTTTAGTCGTGTCTGACTCTTTGTGACCCCATGGACCAGAGCACGCCAGGCACGCCTGTCTTCCACTGCCTCCCGCAGTTTGGTCAGACTCATGTTTGTAGCTTCGAGAACACTGTCCAACCATCTCGTCCTCTGTCATCCCCTTCTTCTTGTGCCCTCAATCTTTCCTAACATCAGGGTCTTTTCCAGGGAGTCTTCTCTTCTCATGAGGTGGCCAAAGTATTGGAGCCTCAGCTTCACAATCTGTCCTTCCAGTGAGCACTCAGGGCTAATTTCCTTAAGAATGGATGCGTTTGATCTTCTTGCAGTCCATGGGACTCTCAAGAGTCTCCTCCAGCACCATAATTCAAAAGCATCAATTCTTCGGCGATCAGCCTTCTTTATGGTCCAGCTCTCACTTCCATACATCACTACTGGGAAAACCATGGCTTTAACTATACGGACCTTTGTTGGCAAGGTGATGTCTCTGGTACGAAGTGGTAAATCTGCACCACTACTTTCCCTCTTGTATTCTCATGCTTTTTTAAAAAAAAAGTATGTGTGGGAACAAAGCGACATTTTCCCATGTTGTGTGGACTGTGTTCCACTATTGCATGTTCACAGCACTGGAATTGACCCCAAGGGTTATCTAGTCCAACCGCCTGCAATGCAGGTTATTTATGCCTTGTTGTGGCTACTTGGCCAAGCACTATCTATCTGCCACCCTGCCTAGTCACAGTGTGGGGAAAGGTTTGTAGCTGGCTATTGGATATAATAGTGTTTCTTAATATTGTGTTTCCTGTTCGCCACACCTGTTAGGGACAGGTTGTACAAAGAGTGGGAGGCACCAGCCTGGGAACTCCCAAGGGAAACCCCCAGAGGAGGAAGGCTCAGAGCCAGTGGATTGGTGGTGGGACACTGAAGAGAGGTCAGAGGGAGAAGGTTGGGAGGAGGGGCTGGATGCTGAAGGGGCAACAGGGTTTAGTGAGCAGGAAGAGCCTATGGCAGGGAGCAGTTCAGATTCTGAGGCTGAAGCAGAGGAGGGAGGTCAAGAGGCTTCTGAAGAATCTAGGGAGTCTCCCTATCCTGCTGCAACAAACTCCCCTCACTCCTGGTCTCCAAGAATGAACAGAATAATGAGGAGGGCGAAACAGAGACCAGAGGTACATAGATGCAGTTTGAGACTGCTTGGGAAATAACTGGGAGGAGCCTTAGAGAGGGTGGAAGGCAGGGACCTTCAGTCCTGGCAACTGGTCCATAGAGGCAAGACCTGCTGGGAACTGTATGCCATTTCCTTGAATAAAGAGTTAACTTCACTAACAACAGAGCCCTGCGTCTTTCATGCTGACCTGTGTCTGACTCCAGCCCTGATAGCACCTAAAATTGGGTAACATGCTGACTGACTATCCTGGCTTCCTCATCTCCTCCCTTGCCGTGCATATAAGCAATCTAGTTTTGGCCTTGATACACAGACTCGTAGTATTAATATGGTATGCCAATGAAGGGCAGCTTTCAAGTAGGTGTGTGAGCACCATGCAGTGCCTTGCTTGGTTGTATCAGTATATGAAGATATTATCCTACATCATTTGTGGATTGCAACAGAAAAATGCACCAATGTTAGATCAATAAGATGAAGAAGATGGCAATGAACAAAAGCAACAGAAACATTTTGGAAAAGTTGCTTATGTATTAAAATATTTTTATTCTGTCTTTCAGCTCTGCCGTTCTCACTTGTTTGCTTGTTTTAAAGAAGCTGAAAGACATGGCAAGATTTTGTCAGGGAGACATTCAAGAACAAAGTCCGATAATACCATGCTTTATAACATAATCTTCATAAACAACAGCCTTACTCTAGTTATGTGTAAAAATATTGCTGGATACATTGCAGATAAGAAACTAGACACTTGAAAACAGATAAAAACAAAGATATGTCTGTGTTTAAAACAAAACAAAACACCCTCATACAGAGATCATTCATAGGAGCAATTGACTGATATGGCCTAACCTTCAACTCTGAAACTGTGATGAACTTAATGGGATTGATCTGTGAGCTGAAGAAAACATTCAGAAATGTTGGAACGGAAGCGTATGAGACATGAGGGAGTGAACTGGGTCTTTAGCCAGCTAGCAAGTACACTGATATTTTGTAATGGGCAACTGCAGTTAGTATGTGACAGAAAAGAAAGAAAACACTCTTGCATAGAAGTGTGCGTGTAAGCTAGGCTATAATGTGTATGCAAAGAAACTCATAATCTGCAGACTATTTTCAACAGTTCCTTTTTTGCAAAGGAACGTGTGATCTCTCTTTAATGGACTAAAGTGACCAGATGAAAGGTTATTAGGCTACTTCATTTGTTGTTAAGTTTAGAATCTAAAGGAGTCTGTACAAGCTGTTTTTTAAACATTGTGTTCTAAAATGCAGTTTCCATGTTTCATGTTTCATTCTGCTCCCCCAAGGAAGAAATGTAGCAGTCTTTCAAAACTAAACTAAAGATTTATAACCAATAAATAACCCCCTAGTTCCATATTGTAAAGTATCCCCATTTAAGTCGCTAGCCTCCAATTATTATTTCTAAAAACTTGTCTGCTTTATAGTTCAAGAGGTAATGGTGGAAGATGGACAGAGCATTCATTTCTATCTATGCCAGCCTCTTTGACTTCTGTGCTCAAAAAGGCTTCAGCTCCCGTACATCTAGCACTGAAGCATATGATTTCTATGTGCAGCGAGGGGGGTGGGGCATGCTCCTGAGGGACGGGGAGGGTGCCCTCCCATGTGCCATAGTTCAGAGTAGGAGGGGGCGGGGAAGCTGCTGCTCATTCACCTCCTGCTCTCTGCCACCGGGTCAGACATGACCTGGCAACGGAGCTGCTGCGGTCGGGTGCGCCTTGCCATGGCTGAAGAGGGCTACTCTCTGCCGCCGGGTCAGAAGCCCTACTGCCGCTGGGCGTGAGGTGTGCTGCCCACCCGTCTGCCATTTTGTTACCCCCCCAGTCATGACATCAGGCACGGACCACACCCATCGCACCACCCTTCCTACGCCTCTGTCTATGTGTGGGAAATTAATGCATGAGTGCTAGTTAGTGCATGAAGGGGTTAAGACAACAGAGTTGGATTCCTAGACTTAGCTAAGTCATGCCCTTCTTCTCTATTGGAGAAAGCAAAGCATTCTCTTCCTGTTTGCTCTCTCTTCTTGCCATGTAACCTACGACAAAGGACATGTCTAAGCTTTGTTCTAGGCTTAGAGCACATGTTTGAAACTATCTTTCTGTATTGTCTACCAAAGAGTATTCTGCCTGTGTTCTCCTTGCCTCTGCTTGGATAAATGCATGAATGAGAACTTTGAATCTATAAGTAAAACATTTTAAGCTTACTTAACAGTGTGTAGTCTGTTCATTGCAAGAGGGGTGGAAAGAGGGAAGCGCTTTTCAGGTGGACTAAACAGGATGTGCAAAAGGTTTAACTGCCTGCACTCCTAACACTTCACTATGCTGCTTTACTTTGTGAGTTTAAACTCTGCTACTGGGGGCTCTCTCCCACTGGAGAGTGCAGAGTCTCATGCTTTGAATCTAGGCACCCATCTGATTCTATTATTAATTCACCCAACACATGTGGGTCACGGGATCATATATATTTTCCCCCACAGGTTGTGCAGGAAGGGGTCTTTCACTCCTCAGTCCATCTCTCCATTGCAGTCCACTGCAGTGCTGTGTTGGATATGCAGACTGTGCAAAAATCAAGTGGATGGGTGGCAAAGTCACTGATCACTCTGCCCCTTCTCCTCCAGCCCTTGTTTCTATTCTAGATGTGAAGGAAGCAAAGCACCATCTTGCATATTCAGCAAAGAAACCAAACAGACTGGTGATAGAGGTATAGGTTGCTCTATCCCAGGCATAGGCATACTCGGCCCTCCAGATGTTTTGCAACTACAACTCCCATCATCCCTAGCTAACAGGACCAGTGGTCAGGGATGATGGGAATTGTAGTCTCAAAACATCTGAAGGGCCAGGTTTGCCTATGCCTGCTCTGTCCCTTTGCTGTGCTTCTGTACTGTGCACAAAAGCATCCACAACATAAATTCAAAGCAGTCTTTTTTTTAATAAATATTTATTGGAATTTTCAAAAAATAAAGAAGAAAAAAAACACTTAAAAACACATAAAATTTACATTTCTTACTGTCAATGACCAATTTCCTTGACTTCCCCACACCTCCCCTTCTTGTATTCCAGTTCCAATTTTTAGCTCAGCAAGTTCTTGTCCCCAAACTTTACCTTATTTTCTCTAATTCATTTTAGTTAACCAATTTTAACTTATAAACCATGGCTTGCGGCTTCACTCAGTAGAGGAAGCAGTCGACTCACAGCACCGCACCGCACCGCTCTCCGTCCCCCGTTCCGGAGCCTTTAAAAAGGCTCCTTCGCGGGTCGGGGGGCGCAAATGGTGCCCGCCGAGTCACCAGGTCCACAGGCTTCAGCGCCTGTGGTTTCTGAGGGTCCCTGCGTCGCCGCCGCGGCAGAACCCGACCCCTACTAAGCCGATTCCCTCCGGAGCTCGGAGGGAATCCGCCATTAGACGATGGCGCTAACCCGGAAGTCCAATTCAAAGCAGTCTTATACCACTTTAACAGCCATTAAAAAGGTAAAGGTAAAGGACCCCTGACAGTTAAGTCCAGTCGCGGACAACTCTGGGGATGCGGCGGCGCTCATCTAATCTAGAGAACCATAGTTTGTTACAGGTGCTAAGAGAAGGCTAAAGTTCCCAGCACCCTTATCAACCTACAGTTCCCAGGGTTCTTTGAGGGAAGCCATGACTTTTAGAGTAGCATGAGTGCATTAAATGTATATTGTATATATGACCACAGCAGACTAGCAAAGGAGGGAGAAGGTGCTGTTTGCCTCCTCCGCCTTCTCTCTTGCATGTGGTGGAGGGAGAGCTCTCAACCTGTGGGTCCACCAATGTTGTTGGACTACAACTCCCATCATCCCTGAGCTCTGGCCTTGCTAGCTAGGGATGATGGGAGTTGTAGTTCAACAACATCTGGGGACCCACAGGTTGAGAAAGGCTGGCTCACAGTGTCAGCTGCTGCCAAGGATGTGGGGTTTCCTTCCTCCACAGTCACTGACAGTAATAAACATTTTGCCTGAAGTTTCACTCATAATTTGTCCCAAGCTTTTGATACTGTCTACAGCTATTTCTGTATGCTTGTTATTTTTTGTTTTGCTAGAAAATATTGTTGTTGTTTTGCTAGTAATTATTAATTTTCAACCTCATAGACTAAATATATACTGTCAGTTTCTGCTTAAGCAGTGGGGTTCCCCTCTCTCTCCATGCACCCCCTAAATTTGTTACAGGTTTCCACCCCAACTCTCTGGAGCAGTGTATGAGGTACATGAGATGAAGGGGGGATAAGTCCCATTGCTCAAGTGAAAATTGATGGGACAGTTATTTAGCGGTACATTGGATATAGACCACTTTTTCATTGTTATGTTTTTGGTATGCCATTTTGAGTTTGATAAAATTAGGTGGGAGAAGACTTTTGAAAATAAATAAAAATTACTTGAGGCATTTGTTTTGTGTGGAATTGCAGTGTGCACCATCCATCTCTGCATGCAGATAGCATGGATATATGAGATGGTCAGCAAATGGTTGGTTGCACAGAGTTCCCATTCAGATCATGGTTTTTCTAATCCTCAGAAAGGGCTTGGGAGACTTTATGAATGAGGCATCTGTGGAATTATGTTTTTTTGTCAAGACCCTTGTATGTTAGAGTGGAGGGCCGCAAAGCCTGCAGGATAATTTAGGATGTGATGGACAAATGCAACCATGTTCAATACTCCAATAGATCTACTCATAAGAAACATAAGAGCCTTGCTGGATTAGACCAAGGGCCCATCTAGTCCCGCATCCTGTTCTGCCAGAAACAACCTGATTTGGCTCTGGTAATTGCCTGAATCCATTCTTTCACTTTGTAAAACGGACCTATAAAATTATAGTAGGGTCATATGACTGATAATTAGCTACTTGTTTTATTTAAAAGTGGGCAAGCAGAGAAGGACCATAGTGTGTGTTTCGTATCAGTAAAGCACTTGGAATCCAAATGCTGATCTCATGCTAAATTTGCCCACAATTCACTTTCATATGAGTGAGGGGTTCAAAATCCAGTCCTTAGTTATAAGCCGTTGATATTCAAATTTCTCGTGGTGAAGGCTGGGATAGAGAAAGAAAGGTTGGTGCCTTTTTCAGTCCCTAGGCTGATGAAATCCTCAGGCAACATATATAATGTGCTAATAGGAGATATTGTGAACCACTGTACTCCCCTGAAAAAATATATATGAAAATGTATGAAAGCACATGAACAGAATGAGCATACTGTTGCATTTGAAATTGTTAGATTGCAGTTCTCTTATAATACATCTCAGGTTCTAGTCTGCTGGCAATATAGTTTCAATAGATATACTAAGAGAAGAGAAATGCCAAGACCAGCTTTCATAGATTTCTCTCCCCCCCCCCACACCCCCGCCCGCTCTCTTTCTCTCTCTCTCTCTCTCTCTCTCTCTCTCTCTCTCTCTCTCTCTCTCTTTTAATCCCTGCGAGGCTCTGTGATTTTTCATAGCTGGACTAAAGTTGTGTCAACGGGAGGCTTGCACCATAAAGTCTGAAATGTTAAAGAAAGCTACAAGGAACAGCTTTGAGGCAAGGTTTCAAGCTTTGTCATCACGCTTGAAGAATTTTCTGTTTAATGTACTGTAATGCAGAATTCAATGGGGACAAGTTTAATTGAGTTTTACACAACCCAGTTGGGAGTAGCGCTGCAAGGTAGGTGATGTCTAGGTTTTTAATCTTCCACTCCGGAGAGGCTTGTTGACGAAGTGGTTCTTTCTCTTTGTAAGAAAAAAAGGAAGCATGAGAAATGATACATCCGTGGATAAAACCGATTGGCAACCCCCAAAGGAATGAGGGCGATAAGGCGAATCCAGCACTTGTAAGAAATAAAAGAATCCAACTGTTCATTTAAATGAGAAACAACACATTTGATTGAGGAGGCAGGGAGGCTGGTCTCTGGAATGGAGATGAAAGGAGACTAGCAAACATAGCCGCTGATACTGGAGGAAGGCTTTCCAGACAAACAATCTAGTAGTTGTGAGAGGGATTAAGAGGGAGATAGCTAATGATGTATATATATTATTGAAAAAAAACAGGGAATAAAATACTTTTTTAGGTATCAGAGAAGGTGGATAAAGTAGCAGGAGGGAGAAAGATGCTGCTGTTAGGCAAGCCCTACTTAAAAAAAAATATATCTTCCTTCCCTGAGGCCTAACATAGCCTCTCTATCAAGCAATGTAAAAATAGCACTGGACCCTGTCAGAAAGAAAATAATACCTTCTGTATAAGCCTTAGTGTATTAAATTTTAACTCTGTAGAGTTTGCGTGTCTTTTGCTGGCACTAAACCAAACATAGGGATTGACATGTGCTTCAAATAACGTACCACTTCCATCAGGCGGTTTCTTTTGTCACTCGTTACAACTATTTCATAATTGCTGAAAAGAGGAATTCCCAGATTTTCATTTTGAATGTTACATAGATTGAATTGTGAATTATTCTGCCGTGATAAACATTTCACCCTTTCACACCCACACTACCTGTCCTCTCCAAAGAGCCTCTATTATCGAAACCTGTGGCCCTCAGCTTAATTTCATGTGGCCCTCAGCCTAATTTCGTGCACTCCACAGTTGTAATACCCACTATGCCCACTTTTTGTTCTGACTCCTCCCACCATTGGCTCTGGCTCTGCCTTCTGGTGACTGCAACCCATCTCTATTAGATGGTCCACTTGGCACATTAACAAAAGAAAATATTCACCACTGGAGGAGAATGACAAAAGAGGACACACCCCTTTGTTCACTTCTCCCCCCAAGTCATACTCATTTCTCAACAGACAGAAAGAGAGAAAGAAAGCATACACTGAACTCATAGTAAAAGTCAGACTCATAGTAAAAGTCATGAACTCATAGTAAAAGTCAGACTCAGTAGAATTAAAATGGAACCTTTGGAATTTACATGATTTTACATGGGTTTCCCCAAAAAACACCACTTACTTTGATATAAAGAACCAGTGTTTTTTTCTGGGGGGACGCAGGGATACGCATGCCCCTAAATATTTTGTGAATCTTCGTAATTTTGTCCATTTACTGTATTTATTTCCCCCGATTTGAACTATAAAATCATGATTTTCTTGAGTCAAAATGAGAGTACCCCTAAGCATTTTTTAAGGGGGGGAAGCACTGCAAAGAGCAGTGATGCCTGTTGGAAGTGCAAAGCTGTGAGGGCTATGGTTTTGGATTCTGAACTTTGGATTCCCAAAGTCAGAGTGATGATATAATATTGGAAATTGAGGTAGTAAGCTGGTTATACTTTACCCATGGTTCCTCATTTTGATATGTTCATGATATTGTACTACCAGTGGACAGTGAATTAATTCAACATCTCTTTGCTGCTGCCACGATGGTTATTTGAAAAAAGTGGAAGAAAAAGAGAGCACTATCGATGAGAGAAGGGATAGCCAAAGTCTAGGACATTCTATGTGTGGCTAAGCTCACAAATATGGTGAGAATAATGACATCAAGGAGAAAGAGGGTCTTTTAATAATTTACTGGAGCAATTAGGTTCTTGTGTTCAGTCTCAGATATTTTATCTTCTTTTGATGTTGATTTATATGAATTTATATGTTCTTCTTTAGTCTTTGATAATGAGAGAGAGAGAGAGAATACCCATTTATGCCCATTGGCACTATACTACACAGCACTAGGTGACCCCACTGTAATCCATCATTCTATGAGAAGGTCATTCCCCCCCCCCCCGAGTGCACTTACGTTAGCAATAAAATTGTTTGAATTGGTATTGTAGCTATCTACAAAAACTGCCAGAATTGCTCTGAATATTGTGTTATGAATTGGGGGATGGGGAAGTGGGCTATATGCAGAGATCCTTCTAATCCCTGGGTGCCGCAAGTGCTAAAATCCAATCAAAGCTTCTCATTTATGGAATAAGCAGGCTAGTTTCCTGGTGAGGTGTAAGGAGAACAAAGGAAGGGGCTCTATGGGAGATGGCAAATTGGTGGAGACCTCCCTCAACTCGCAGATAGTGAGAAGGACAAAACCCAGAGTTGAAAGGTGAGAGTTTGGGGGCAGTGATGTGACCTAGAAGGAAAGCAGCAAGCATGAGAAAGAGCCAGATCAATGTTTGACAGCAACGTTTGATTTCTGTTTGAATCCAAGGCTGCTGCTAGGGGAGAAACAAGCCCTTTTGGGGTGTTAATGCTGAAAAACCCACCAATCATAGGCTCCAGTTGTATATATGTGTAAATAAACCATATATCATAAAGACCCCATTATCTCCACTGTATCTCATCACAAAAGGAAACATAAACCCTGGATAAGCAGTAGGGACCCCTGGAATCTCACCCTGCTTTGAAATGGGGGTGGCATGCAACAATACATAATATTCTGAATAAATGGTTTCAAAGTTATTAGTCATAAATGTCAGGGAGAATTCGGAGGAGCAAGTGACAGAAGAGGTGTAGCAGGGGCTTGGGGATGCTGTGGAGCCCTTTAGCTGCCCAGAGACAGAGAAAGCGGAAGAGAGGGCGGAGATTAGCCAGGAGGAGGAAGGGCAGGGAGGACAAGGAGGGAAATGAAACCTAAGGATCAAAGACGTCTCATGTGATTCCCACGCCTACTTTGTTGGCGCCGGAATCAAAGGAAGCCACTCCCTGAATCTGACTCAATGGGTTTGGACGTGTAATCCTGAACTGTACCTGTTTCTCGTAATAAAGACTGTAAATACCAAGCTGACTGTGCCGGGGTGTTAATGCGAAGGGGAGACACCACCTTTACAGCATTCGGGGAGTCTTTATCCCTCTGCACAATGGCAGGGCAGAGGTGAACCATGCAGAAGCCAGCCAGACGCAGCCATGGGCACCCGGGACAGGAGGGCGCCGGGCTGGCAGTGGAAGCAGTGTGGCAGGAGAACCTTCTTCTAGAGGCACAAGTCAAAGAGCTGGTTGGGAGGCTTGAGGCGCAGCGCAAGTTACTGGAGGTGGAACAAGGCAAGTAAAGCCATTGCTATGCATCTCAGCAAGTTTGCAGGGAGCAGCCAGCAATACTAGAGTTTCCAAACTGAATTGCAGTATATGCTAAAGATTCGGAAGAATGATTTTAAATCGGACGAGGAACGGGTGGCATTCATAATTGCGCATTTAGAAGAAAGCGCAGAAGAATGGGTTGTGCCGCTGATGGCTGCTAACTACGCAGCCTTATCGAATGTGCAGCAGTTTATAGACATGATGGACACGTTTCCGGGAATCACCATAACGGTGAAACTACAACTCCCAAATGGGCGGCGACTGGAAGTTAAAGCTCTGGTAGACTCAGGAGCATCAGCAGATTTTTTTTGACATAGACTTGGCACAGGAGCACCAGCTAGCCTTACGCCCGTTGGATTTCCCTCTGAGGGTCAAAACAATTGATGGGCGGCCACTGGTGGTGGGAGAGGTGGTATGCGAGACTCCCCCCCCATGAGGATGGAAGTGTCACGCCATGCAGAGACAGCGTCCTTCCATGTGACTAAGCTGGCGGGACACCCAGTGGTGCTGGGAATGAGTTTGCTGGCCAAACATGACCCGGTGATAGCTTGGCATCAATGGTCACTCACCTTTGCCTCTTTGCATTGTATCCAGTATTATTTGGGAGGTGGGGGGCGCAGGCAAGTGGAGGCAAATCAAGCTGAAGTAGGGGTGCTGCAGAGCCCTTCAACCGCCCAGAGGCTCGGGAAGGGAGCTCAGACTCTGGAAGGGAGGGGGCATTCAAATCAGCACAGACAAGGAGGGAAATGAAACGTAAGGATCAAAGGCGTCTTGCGCGATTCCCACACCTACTTTGTTGGCGCGGGAATCGAAAGAAGCCACTCCCTGTTTACATTGGAGAAATGTGGAAGGGTATGCGGTTACCCGACCCGAGCTGTGTGAAAGCAATCCTGCATAAAGTTTAATGTTTTATTATGTTTTTATATATGCTGGAAGCTTCCCAGAGTGGTTGGGACAACCCAGTAAGATGTGTGGGGTATAAATAGTAAAATTATCATTATGGAATGGGACATTCCTATTTTCATCGGAGAAATGTTGGCGGGTACGGAGCCCTATGGGCCACGGTTCATACCGAATATACAAGTAGCCCTATAAAATAATAGTAATAGATTCTGAACTCTATATTGCCCTTCCAAATGTGAAATACAGGTTATTTTACAATATGGGGGTTTCCCTTGTCAGAAGCCTACTCTGTACTCTAGCTGTGGCCTTTTGAGACCAAAGAATGAGGGAGTTTCCAATGCTTACATTCTGTATGGCATTATTCAGTTCTTCCAGCCTGGAAACAGTAGTAGCGAGTAATCCATGGTGTCAGTTGTAGATTTAAACAGACTGGATTGGTTCTTAGGGTAGTCAATAGGTCATTCATTCATCGAACCAGGGTGAATTCACAATTTCCCCTGTATTTTCTCACCAGGGAGCATTTCTAATTTGCTACTGGCCAGTAGATAAAGAGGCAGCTGCATTAATGCGGCTCTAAATTTCCCCTCTAAAATGTTCAGCAACGTGTCTTTTCATACATAGATTTAAGACATCAAAAGTAGAGACATGGGTCATGGTTTTATCTGTACCCCAAGTGTTTGGAAGTTTAAGTTCATGTATTTTGTCATTTGAGTGATGTTGTAGATTCTTCAGAGAAATTCTGACCCTTCTGACATATTTGAACTACTTTTCAAAAGGCCCTTTTGTTTTGAGTAGGATGACAGCCCATTAAAATGGAGCACTGTATATTCCCAGGGCACAGTGCAATGTTGGTAATGAAATCTGCTGAAACTACTGGCACTAAGGAATGACTTATATCCAGGAAATGAACAATGGGGAAATGATGTGTGTGAATCAACTCACTTTCTTTTGCTTTTAAACAGAAAATTGTTGGGAGAGGAACACAAAAAGAAATATATATATCAATGAGAATATGATGAGATAAAAATAAACGTTAAATGAATTTTTATTCCTCTAAACATGCATGTCAAGAAAGGCAATTTTAGTTGTACAGCGGTGTAGCATTTTGTGTTTTTTTTCCTGCAATAAAGCCATCAGATCAATAAAAAATTATGTAGCAGATTATTATTACACTGAGCTCACCATAGCTCTAATCGTAAATAATACAGCAGTTATCCTGGTTATATTAATTATAATTAGAATGCAGATAATGCAGACGGTCTTTTATTACTAGAGCCAAATCAATTTTCCAGTGTTATTCAATGCAAGGTCACACAAAGTTGTTCAAGCTCTTACACTTCTTATGAAATGACCTGCATATGTAAGAGAGGGTTTGGCTCAGCTGCCTAAGACACATTGACTGAGAAGTGCATTGAAATAATTACAGGCATGAACTCTTGCCTATAATGGCAGAATTTCATTTTATAAAGTAAGCAGTGCTGTAATCCAGGCTCCTTTATGGTGAGAAGCTTCATAAATCTTTCAGAGGAGACCAAAGTCTTTCTGTTGCTTGTCAATCAGAAATCAAAATGAATTTCAGTGGTTATTTCTGCTTTTATGAAATGTGTTAAATATACTGAATGTGTTGCTGTTTTGTGATTAAGTTTGCAGTCCTATGCAGACTTACCTTGGAGCAACTTCTGTGTAAACATACATCAGATGTATGTTGAAAAATGTTGGTGAGGTTTTGCTTCTGTGGGTTGTGTTCTAATTCATTGGTTTGAGCTTTGAGGATTTCACATTTTAGTTGAATGCAAGATAGATATATTTCACTTCAACTTTACTAATCACCAAATGATTTATATTGTTATGTTCACCCTAATTCTCCAAGTGGTGAGAGGTTTCAGAGATTTCATTGGCCACCTTGGGTTGGTTTCCTTTGAAAGATGTCATGGGAGACTTAAGGCATTTTGTGATATATGATTTATTTACACGTAGATACAAGTTGTGCACAGGTGAAGATTTACAGTATTAACACCTCAACAGACACTACTTCCCATTGAGATGTTTATGGGGACACTTACACCTTAAAGATGTTTCTAGGACTCTGTTTCACTCTCTTGCCTACAGCCCAGTTCAACTTAAGCTGCTTTCTTTGTTCATACTTTACATAGACCAATTAACTATGAGGAGAAAGGGACAAGGTAATCCCTTTCCCCAAAGGCTGTCTTCTTTCTAAAGAATCCAACTGGAGAACAATATAGTAATATGGAAAGGTAGTTGACCACATAGCCATTAATATGATCTCTGGCAGACTTCATGGTTTTAGTTGCTGAACTAAAGAAACATGACTAAGGCACTCTTCTTCCCGCAGGCATTTTAAGGCAGTGTTCAGTCTTATGATACATTGTTATTGTTTCATTGTCCATTTTCTTTCATTGTTTGTATGTACACTGCTTAGAAATGTGAATAATTAAGCGGGATATAAATGCCTTAAACAGAGAGAGAGAGAGAGAGAGAGAGGGAGAGGTGTTTGGCAGGCTCCACTATTGCAATCAAGAATCATAGTGCTAGAACAGACCTTGTCAATCCCCAGTTCCTCATCAAGTCAATCCCAGTCTCTTTACAAGATGTTTAAATGTGCGTATTGCTGCTATAACTGATGTTCACATGGAGGCTGTCAGATAATAGGCTTCGAGATGCACTGAATCCAGGTATTCAAACTCCATGAGAAAGGCAGGCAGGAGATGAAAGCCATCATTGTATCTTTATTGTCATGCCCTACTTTTATTTAAATATTTGAAGCAAATGTCATTGGGTGGAATTCAATGTGGTGCCAAATGGGGTACGTAAAAGTGTATAAATTCATAATATCAGAACCTGGGGCTATCCAGTGGATCTGGATGCTGGAAGACTCAGGGCAGACCAAAGGACGTACTGCACTTAGTGCATGAGATGTAGTGATTGTCATCAACTTGAATGGCTTTAAAAGGGGGGCGGGCAAAAAAATTCCACATAGATAAGGCTAGCCACTAATACTCTCCCTCTGGTGTCAGGGGGAGTATGCTTCTGAACAGGGCCGTCTTACCCATAGGCACTAGGGGTGCAGGGCACACAACACTGGGCTCTCAGGGGCGCCAGGCCGAGAGTTCGCGGCCCGAGAGTCGAGTCCTATTTTTATAGGTCCATTTTTATAAAGTGATGGAATGGATTCAGGCAGTTCCCAAAGCCCAATCGGTGTGTTTCATGAAGGGATGAATTTGGACTGAGTGCTGCTTGCAGTCTTCTCATAGACACCTGGCTGGCCACTGTGAAAGCACGCTTTTGGTCTGCTCCAGCGTGGTTCTTATGTTCTTCATGCTATAATGGTAGGTATGCGTTGAAACAAACTCATTGAGAGTTTTGATGCACAGTTGCTAATGATTATTTCCTCCCTAGCTATTACTGCTGGAATGACTGTCACTTTCTAAGGACACTGTGTGCACCTTCCTTGTGGACTTTAGGATGGTTAGAACTGTAACATTATTTCACTAGGTGTAATCGTACAGGAAATAACTATGTGCTTCATTTTAATTTTTTTATATATACTTTAACTGATAGAAGAGAATGATGTAACTATAGATTTTGTTATTGCCATCTTTAGAAAATACTGAAACAGATTCAAATTTTGCTGATATATGGAACTCCTTTTAGTTAGTCTCAATTGTAAAAGCTGATTGTTCTTGCTTTTAAGCTAGTTAGTGCCATGAAGGAAAGAACTTTGTGCTCTATTTTATACTTGTCCGTATTATAATTTTCCATTCACATCTTGCAATAAGTAATTATAATAGAAATTCTGCCAGGTGTTTTCTCCTGTAAAAGTATAACAACAGAGGCATAAAGTTCATTGGGTTTTCCGATTACATTCCACTCTATTCTGCAACTAAAAAAAGGAATCAACACTTGCTCTGCAAACAAATCTATTCTAACATGCTGGAAATGCATTATCATGAACCTTTATCATTAAATGTACCCTGGTGTTGATGTTAGGAAGGCAAACTAGAGAGTTTGTAAGTGATAAAGGGAAATAGTTCTAATTACAGGTAGGTAGTCGTGTTGGTCTGCCGAGTCGAAACAAAATAAAAAAATTCTTTCCAGTAGCACCTTAGAGACCAACTAAGTTTGTCATTGATATGAGCTTTCGTGTGCATGCACACTTCTTCAGATACCACAGTAGTCAACAAGATGCCTATGGAAAGCACATAAGCAAGATATTCAGGCAATGAAGCTCTGCCATCTGTGTTCCCCAGCTACATATATTTATTTTAATTAAAATATATAAATACCACTTGATTTTTTTAAAAAGAGGAGCTCTAAGAAAATAAAACATTAAAATGATTCATATAAATATTCTAAGGATGATTAAAATGAACAGTAGCTAAAAATATATAAAACACATGTAGTATAGAGCCCCCAGGACACATGTAACATAGAGTTGTGTTGGTCTCACAAGGTTTGGCAGTGGAGAGTTGGGTGATGTTGGCAGGTTGAAGCAGGTGACTATGAAGCCCCATTACTAAAGTGGATAATCTTCATGTGGCACTTGGGATCAAACCAGTGACTTGTGAGATGAGGTAACTGCTAATAATTATTTATATAGGACCTTCGTTAATGAATTAATTAATATCCTGCCTTTTATCTAAGGAGTTCAAGAGAGCATATGTACCTCGAGTGTTAAAAGGGCAGAAATCATATCTCATTGACCCTTGTGATCTCATTCTGGTTCCCTTACTGCAAGACGCAACATTATCATTAATGCCTCAGTTGTAAAATGCCACTGAAAAAGAGCATCATGTAATCAGACTTGAACTTGTTCCCACACATGCAGAGAGAACTATAGTTGGAGGCATGGTATTATATATGGGAGTGGTGCTGCCAATCAGTTATGGAGAAGGATCTTTGTAGGTTTGTGCTTTTTATGGGTTGAAAGGTATGACTGAGGCACTGTCCAGAATGGCAGGTTGAGTCCGTTCCAGAGCAGTAAGGCAGAGAGGCAGGTGTAACTATATATATAGAGAGAAACAGCTAGCAGAACTGTCTGGGGTGCAGGACCAGGAAAACGCTTGCCGAAATCAGGAAGCAAGAGCAAGGAGTGGAATCCATGATCTGGGTGTCGAAAGTGCAGACAAAGTTTGCTACCAGGAGGATGAAGTTATGTAGGAACAGGAAAGGACCTATCACAGTGCAGAAGATGAGTCAAGACAACAAGCTAATAAAGCTACTTTATTCTCAATGAAGTTGCTCAGGTCCCACAAGGTCATTCATACACGGATGCAACAGTTCATGGAGCAGGGCTCCAGGCCACAAGACCCAGATTCGAGACTGCACCTCCATCACTATACGACAAGAAACAGTATTGTATTATTGATGTGCTAACAACCCCACGTTCTTCCATGGTTGTCCTTGTGAAAGTTGTAGGAACTTGTGATATAGCTTGAAGAATTTAGCCAGGAGTGCCACAAAGTGGCAAATATAAATGCTTAGTATAAACCTTTTATTTTCCCCTCTCAAGAAATTCTGCTACCCTGTGTGTGTCTTCCCTAGTGAGTGATAGTCTTCTTCTTTTTTTAAAAAAAGAGAACTCTATCTCAGAGGTAGCATGTGTATCAGGGGAAGCACAGATTGACATGGTAAGTACCCCTGCTTCAAATAATAGGATTTGGGAATTATTTTTGGTCCAAAACATAAGGAAAGAAAATGTCTAAAAGTGACCTTGTCGTCTGAATTAACTTCCATGAGATTCCACTTTAAAATGATATGCCCAGTATTATCATTTTACTGCCAAAAACTGGGAACTCTTCCAAATTTTGACTTACAAAATTATTATACTTCCAGCTTTAAAAAAAGAAGCTTTTTGAAGTGCTCTTTTTTTTGTTGGATACTGTAATAGATGGCTCTCTAAAATCCTGCATAAATGGCCAGGACCGCAAGTTCAAGCTGCCCCCAAGGCAGCCTTATCTTATATACCGGCCCCTAGAATAGTAGCATTTGTTTTGTTTTGTTCTCCAGTGTGTGTATATATTAGCATGTTTCATCATAGGACATACTGTTTTTTTGCTTGACTTTGTACCCCAGTGTTATTATCATTCTGATTTGTTGTTAGAGCCGACTGCAGGAATGTTGCAACATTGCAAAATAAATAAATGGAGCCCCCCCCCAAAGAACTGAATGCATTTTATGTTTTTCCATTTTAAATATAAGAATAGGAAGATTGGGACTAAATAGTATTAATTGAGAAGCTTCAAGTTAATGCAGCAGGTTGGACAATAGGGGGATGAAGAGTTTTTGTCATGACCATTTTTTTCTTTATACCTGGTAAATAAAACTGTGGTCCTTTACAGCACATTCCCTCCATAAGGATCCTAAACCGTTGTGCAAACAATCCCTAAGTGCACTTCTGAGTGCTGGTTTTAAAAAACACCCCTCTTCTCACCCTCTGTACCTTTTGAGAAGGATTACGAGTGGCAGCGATATAATTCATTTTAAGAATGGCTTCCTGTTCTGCTTTGATCTATGCTTGCGTTCAGTACCAGTGTTTTAGAAATGCCCTTTCTGCTTCTTGATCGCAACATGAAGCAAAAAGTACCATCTGGACTCTGCACGCTAAAAAGTCAGAGATCTCCGGGTTATATTTGCGCCTCAAAGGACATTTTCCTTCTGTTAAGCTGCTGTGTACTTTAGTCTGTCACTGATAACTAACCAAAATTGCAGCATTGTAATTTTAATTGGCAACTCTCCATTTGTATCCTCTAGGTTTTCCCCTCTTTTGTCTCCCTCTGGCAACCTCCTTTTGTGGTTGGTTCATCTGCTCTGGTGCCCATAGCAACACCCATGTGCAAAGCCATATCCACTGGGGTACTGCAGGTTCCAAATACCAGAGGTTTGTGCTGCTGTTTCAGAATAGCAGACTTCTGCTAGAGTCACTGATCCAAACAGCATGCCAGCTTAGCTCTGCATGGCATTTCTGTAATTCCTTAATATTGTTCCACCTCATTCACTCGGGGTCCTTAAAACCTGTCGGACAATTAAGGTTATAAAGACAAGATACGGTGCCCGTAACTCTGCAGGGCATCAGAAGAAACATGGAGAGGAAGGGAAGAAAAACTTTGCTATGTTTTCAAAAGACATTTGAGGATATCATAGAGGCCTAGATGCAATGCTGTGTATACATTGACCTTAGAATTTGGGAAGTGGGGGAATAATTAAAGAGAGTGGCAAAAAAAGCTGTCACAATTCGTTTTAGAATTTTAGCATAGGGATTATTATAGCTAAAGAAAGTTGTCAAAGACCAAACAGGGCTTGCAGTAAGACTCTCTACCTTTTCCCAGCAGCGACTTCCTATACCTGGTTACTAGCATAAATAGAATAATCTCTGGTGTAGTGTCTAGGGCAGAGGTCAGCAACCTTTTCCAGCCGTGGGCCAGTCCACTGTCCCTCAGACCATGTGGTGGGCCAAACTATATTTTTTTGGGGGGGAAAGAACGAATTCCTATGCCCCACAAATAACCCAGAGATGCATTTTAAATAAAGGCACACATTCTACTCATGTAAAAACACCAGGCAGGCCCCACAAATAACCCAGAGATGCATTTTAAATAAAAGGACACATTCTACTCATGTAAAAAACACGCTGATTCCCAGATTGTCTGCGGGCCGGATTTAGAAGGCCCCCGGGCCTCAGGTTGCCTCCCCCTGGTCTAGGGAGTTACAGATGCCAGAGGATTTCCTGGGCCCAGTACACTGTATGTGGATTGGGTGCCCTGCACCGTCTTCTCCATGTAGTCTATTAACAGGAATATGTAAATATATCAACTTAATCTAGCTTCTTTGCAGGCTGATGCAGATAAAAGGAGGGGGAAGGGAGGAAAACATATACAACATGGAAGTTTCTGAGTGGAGAAGCATGATACAAATATAAGGTATGTCACACAGCATACAGTTAAACTATGGAATACAGTGGTACCGTGGGTTACATACACTTCAGGTTACATACGCTTCAGGTTACAGACTCCGCTAACTCAGAAATAGTACCTCGGGTTAAGAACTTTGCTTCAGGATGAGAACAGAAATTGTGCGGTGGCAGCAGGAGGCCCCATTAGCTAAACTGGTGCTTCAGGTTAAGAACAGTTTCAGGTTCAGAATGGACCTCTAGAACGAATTAAGTACTTAACCCGATATAAAGGTAAAGGGACCCCTGACCATTAGGTCAAGTCGTGGCTGACTCTGGGGTTGCGACGCTCATCTCACTTTATTGGCCGAGGAAGCCGGTGTACAGCTTCCGGGTCATGTGGCCAGCATGACTAAGCCGCTTCTGGCAAACCAGAGCAGCGCACGGAAACGCCGTTTAGCTTCCCATCAGAGTGGTACCTATTTATCTACTTGCACTTTGACGTGCTCTCGAACTGCTAGGTTGGCAGGAGCTGGGACCGAACAACGGGAGCTCATCCCGTCGCGGGGATTTGAACCACTGACCTTCTGATCAACAAGTCCTAGGCTCTGTGGTTTAATCTACAGTGCCACCCGCACCCCCTAACCCAAGGTACACTGTACATATTGCAGAGAAGCAGTCATGGCCACCAATTTGGATGTTTTTTATAACATTCATGGAGGATAATGGCTACTAGCCACAGTACTATCCTTGGCCTCCAGAGTTGGAGGTAGTATACTTCTGAGTTGCTGGGAATTCTAGGAGGGAAGGGTGCCACTGTGCTGAGAATTTGCTTCTGGGCTTTTCCCTATGAAACCAGGTATGCTGATCCAGCAGGCTATTCTGCTGTTCTTATGCAATGTCATTCACAGATCATGTTAAGAAAGTCAGAAAAGCAGCCTCTTTGCTTTGACTGTGAGTTTCATAGAAGGAATATCAAAATAAAACACATTGGCCAAGCCTAAGAAATAACAACAAGCAAAAAGTTGTTCAACAGCTTTGAGGTCTGAGGTATCAACTCTCAGCCTAGCCTTCCTCAAAGGGCTGTTGTGAAGATAAAGGAGGGAGGAGGAGACATCAACAAGCCACAAATATCTTCAGTTTCACTACTCTTGCAGCAAAACATATACACACAAAACGTTTTGCTAAACTTGGTAAACAAGAACAAGAACAAAATTCATGTCCTGAAGTACAATCAAAAGGAATGTTAACTTTCTACAGCTGAAAGGTGTTTTAATTATTTCATGGTTGCATTTGATGAGCATTTGCTCACTTTTTATTTTGGTTGATTTGGATTATTCTAGTCAAGTGCTCAGTTTTGTGGAAGGCAGAATAGAGAGTTTGACTTTTAAGGCTTAAAGATTAGGCCTTGTGTGGAAGGTCATTAAAGCCTAATAACTTTTTTGGACTTGCTTGCAATGCAAGGAGGAGGAGGAAACCAGTCACAATAGTTGAAGGGTTGGTAGGGACAAATGACCAGAAACTGTTCATTGATACAGTTTGGGGATAAGAACCAGGCTTCTAAACAATTTTGAAGAGTTTAGAACTGTTGAAGCAACTAATGTAACTGATTTCAAAATATAGTTGAATAAATCTACAAATAACATTTTTTCTATGTAATATATTAGGATACTGAAGGCATTTTAGCCTCACTCTTTATCCAAAACGGTTCCCAGAGCACCTTACAGATTGATAAAACACTAGTGAGATCCTGTCCTCAGGTTCAAAGGTATGACACAACACACAAAAAATTTTGGACAGGAATAAAGCAAACAATCACTCATTCTTAAGGTTTTTTTAAAAAATCCAAATGAAGATGTAGGCCCCCAATGTGAATTGGGAGATGATAAATTAACCCTTTCTTTTAGCACCTATTTGAAATACTTCTCCTCAAGCTGTTATTTGCACCATGGAGCAAAACATACAGATACAATACATGCTATAAACCTAAATGGACAATAACCTGTGAACTTTACAGAGAAAAGTGTGCTTAAGCTGTACAAAAGGAAAAAGATACACATCACCACAGTGCTGATAGTCTCCACATTTTTCTTCATTCTGTATGGCTTCCTGCTGATGGCAAGCAAGTGTCATATAAAACTCACTTGCCAAGAGTTAGACACCATAATGGGGTGAAGTATGAAACAAGGGTTTGGTGGTGGTTCAAACTCTTGAAAAGTTGCAAGCCATTTTCTGTTTAGAAAAAAAATGAACATTCAGCTAGAACCAGGTTGTACACAAGCAGTAGACAGTGGCCTGAGAAGCTATGCATTTATTTCTGTTTCCCTAGTCTTTTAACAGCATAATTGGTAGAAATCTTCATGGAAACTCTGCTTCTAGGAGTAGTCCTATGATTGAGCCGCTCTGTGAGTCGAGGTTTCAGAATATAAAATGACTTCTTTCTAGTGTCAATAGTCAATGTCAAATGTGCACAATGCAGCCAAACTGTCTCGTCCTTAGAAAGATGAAGCTCCGGTTCTTCTCTTTAAAACAGAATTCTGGAACTTGATCCTGCAAGATGCTAAGCCCTCTGATTCAGAAAGGTATTTAGGGTTATCCATAAGTGTGAGCACATGAGAATTCATATGGCTGTCACTGATGCTGTTGAGAAGCTTTACACTTCCTTGAGAACTCTGGGATCAAAGAAGGGGGCCCAGCAGCTTGCATTATCAATCCCTTTTCAGTACACTAATTTTCAATTATCCTCATTCAGAAATTAGAAAGCTCTACACACTTTGAATTGTAGGATTTTAAAAAAAGTATTTTACTTCTGTTCATACTTACAAAACTTTGGGTAATATCCCCCCCCGGTGATTAAGCCTCCAGTCATACATATTTACCTGAGCAGAGTGAGTTTTCTTCTCTCTTCTGAGTAGACATGCACAGGATTTCACTGTTAATTATAGTTGCAACTGAAAGCAACCGCTGATATAATTCAAGGGAGAAAAACAGCTTATTATTTCCCTCGATTTTATTACTATATGTGGATTTCTCAAACAGCTTTTGTTAGATCAGCTTCTTGCATGTGAGCTAAATTTTCAGTGAGAAATGTATCTTAACAGTTCTTTGCTGAAGTTACAAACAAGAACTGCTCCCATAAAACTGCTTTACAGCTCAAGCATGCACCATGTCGTTCATTGTTGAGTTCCTTCCCCACCCCCGGCATAGCTTGTGTTGCATTCTCAGTTTAGCTTTCCGTGCTGCCCCAAATGGAAAACTTGCTATCACAAGTGATCTCCTTCTGACACTCACAAAAGACATATTTGATTTCCCCCCCAACAATACCTAGCTATCTTTACTTACATTTCCATAGCTAAATCTAAGCTGTGACTTTTTTTTTTATCAAGTCTTGAAAACTGAGCAGAAAAGTCTTGCTTTTGCATTCCAGTTTGAGGAAGCTAGAGACCCAAACTATCTAGCTGAAAAGCATCAGATATACTTTTGTCATCACAAGCAAGGGTGCTGCACAGGTTGTGGCTATGCACATATACTGTGTGCTGGGGAATGAGGGTTTAGACTAAAGTTACTGAAAGTGTGTGTTTTGTAGGTGAAACTGAGTCAGGATGAAAGCAAAAGGCACTATTCTCATCTGTTCTGTACATTCTTCTAAACGTGAGACACTCACAGTGCAATTCAAAGCATGTCTACTCATGAGTTCATTAGTGCTTACTACCAGGTAAGTAGATATAGGCTTTTGGCTTTTGTGTCTATTATTCAGACATTAATGCAATTCTATTCTTACATGCTCACTTTAGAAATATAAATGTGCAACTATTCGAGTATTCTGAAAGGGTTTTGGAAAACGTATTTACAGCACCAATAATAATCTACTGCAACTTTTACCATGTGTTGCCGATATACTCTTAAAAACATATTATACAACCCACATCCAGACTAAGGGCAGGGGGAGGAATTAGATTCAGTTTGCATGTAAAGCAGAATTTATCAAATCTGCACTTTCCAAACAATATAAGAACTGAAACTGAACCATCCTTCATAATTTGCACTTCTCTGAATTTTGCAGTGCAAACCAAGCAGTGTTTTCAAAAATGTATATTTCAGAGGGAAATGTGCATGAAATGAATGTATTGTATTGGTGAAAATAACATACAACAATGCATTGTATTTGGAAGTGTTACTTGTGAAAGATTAATACATTAGTCAGAGCTACACACACAAAAATCTCACTAAAATGTTGAATTTTTTTCATGGGGATTAGAAAGACAACTTTAAATTGCTGAAGAAACATGGAAAACCAAGTTTAAGATTAGAAAAAATGATAAACGGAGGGAACCAAAATTGAGAGATCCTTCAATCCGTATCCCAGACACAGTTATGTATATGAAGGACTTGGCATCAGGCTCAGTGGAGCCTTTTTCCTTCCCTCCCTTTCCAGAGATTGTGAGTGTGTATGATTGTATGTATGTATGTATGTGTAATCATGCTAGTCCCTGTAACTAAGCAGAGAGCAATACACGCCTCCCATGTTCACTTTCAGCCATTCCTCTCCAATGCCCTCAGGTTCCAGTCTCCAACAGATTTTTGAGGAAATTGATCTGGACCATGAATTTTGATTCTGAGGATGCTGCATTCTTATTTTTATTCTGTCTTTTGTGTTTTAAATATTGTAGTTTTATGTTGTGAACCGCCCTATGGATTAAGGGCAATATATAACTTGAATAAATAGCAACCTGTGCAGTTGTGAAATCATAGAATGCAGAGACATGCATTGCATATCTCTTGAATTAATGTACAATAATACCTAAGAGTAAAAAGAAGAAAGTGTTACAAATAATAACATAATAGTGCTATATGGCCTGAAGTTTCAAGACAAAACAATGGGCAGTCAATTGAAGAGAATTCTGCTGTGATAGATGTAGTCAAAGTAAAACAGATACAATGATAGATCTTTGATTACAATATCCTCTTCTCTACTCTTAGTTTTTTCCTTTGTTGCCAACAGCTAGGGCTGATCCAAGACATCTTCCTGCCTGAGGCAGAAGAGGAAATGGGACTTCCCTCACCAAGTCAAAATGCATAGTACTCAAGGCTGGCAATGTTATTTTGGTGCCCAAGGCAGATATTCCTACGGGTGCCTCTCATTTGAAGTAAAAACGTTATTATTAGTAGTAGTAGTAACAACAACAACAACAACAACAACAACATTTTCCTGCTCTTTGATGTCACCCAAAACCAACTGCCTGAGGCTGCTGCTTCACTCTTCCTAATAGTAGGGCTGGCCCTGGGGGCAGCTGTGTCTGTCTTCAGCTTTCCTATATATTTTCTTGCAGAACTGACACTGGAAACCAAACAACAGCCATGTTCTGAAGAATACTACTGCTTGGTGATTGTAGGAAAGCAACCTACAACCCTTGCATAGGAGAGAACTTGTAAGATTTCCATAGATTCAACCCATAATGTCAGATCTGCCTCAAGCCAAAAAAGAATGGGATTATAAGGAGCAACATGACCTGAAAAGTGAAAAGAAAGCGGAGGCTAGACAATGCAGGGCAAAGCACAAACAAAGCTTAGTTGAGAGCTAGACTGGAAGCATTCTTTGACAGAAGAATCTGAATCCATTTGTTGTTTAGACTGGAGAAATGGTCTGAGTCACTTGTCACATTGCCTCCTCTGGTTGATTGGGTATTTTCAAGGCACTGGTTGAGCTCTTTGCAATTCCTTCCTTTGACCAGATCTTAATGGTAGCATATAGGTTGAGTCTTTGGCCAAAATCTCTAGGGTCTGCAGCCTGTTTGAGTGGTCCAAATAGTCGTGATCAAACCCTGAAAGGCACAAAACCTAATGATAAACAAATTGATACATCAAATGACAAACCTAGACAGCATCTTAAAAAGCAGAGACATCACCTTGCCAACAAAGGTCCGTATAGGTAAAGCCATGGTTTTCCCAGTAGTGATGTATGGAAGTGAGAGCTGGACCATAAAGAAGGCTGATCGCCGAAGAATTGATGCTTTTGAATTATGGTGCCGGAGGAGACTCTTGAGAGTCCCATGGACTGCAAGAAGATCAAACCTCTCCATTCTTAAGGAAATCAGCCCTGAGTGCTCACTGGAAGGACAGATCGTGAAGTTGAGGCTCCAATACTTTGGCCACCTCCTGAGAAGAGAAGACTCCCTGGAAAACACCCTGATGTTGGGAAAGATGGAGGGCACAAGGAGAAGGGGACGACAGAGGACGAGATGGTTGGACAGTGTTCTCAAAGCTACCAGCATGAGTTTGACCAAACTGCGGGAGGCAGTGGAAGACAGGAGTGCCTGGCGTGCTCTGGTCACAAAGAGTTGGACACGACTGAATGACTAAACAACATCACCACTGTATACAGAGCTAGCAAAAGAGTGGGAGTACATAGTTCTTTAGAGAAATAAGCCATTTCTGGATGAATGATTAAGTACTGTAAAGAAAGAAAGAAAGAAAGAAAGAAAGAAAGAAAGAAAGAAAGAAAGAAAGAACAAGTTCATTATGAAACATAGCTTTGATTTTTTACATACATGTTTATAGGTCAGCTGAAATGTGCAGGTTACTGACCAGCAACGATGCCAAGTCACTAGTGTTCAACCAGCTCCAAATTACTTGGGGAAATTGCCAAGTATAATTGCCTATTCTTCCACTGCAAGCCTCTCTCCATGCCATGAGAGGTGCCAGGAAGTATATGTTTCCTGCCACAGTGTTGTACTCTGAGTACAGATCGTGTATGAAATCAAAACATCCCAATCTTTGTGTTTCATGTTCCAGCTTTCCTCTTTGCATTTCTTTATGTATGTAGTCATTGTAAATAAATGTATGCAGCTGCTACCTTATATCTGTTCTGCCTTACTTAATCGCCTTAGAATAAATATTATGAAGGGTGCTACAGAAATAGCTTAAATAAATAAAATCTGTTCTCATGGTGCAAAAAGCAAATAAACAAAAACTCTGCTTCACACATCAAAGTGAGCAGTATTTTTTCTTCAAGATACTATTTCTGTGCAAAAACAAGGCTATAATACTACAATCCTATGTTAAGTCTACTGAGAAGTAACATCCATTAAATTCAATGTGACTTACTCCAATGTAAGTGTTCACAGGATCAGAGCCTAAGCTGTACAAAGCAGAGCATAGTCTGCTGACTGGGAACTAGTAGGTGCTTTCCATCTCAACTAGGGCCAGGGCCTTTTCAGTACTGGCCCCGACTTGGTGGAATGCTCTGTCACAAGACACTAGCCTGCGGGACTTGACATCTTTCCGCAGGGCCTGCAAGACAGAGCTGTTCCACCTGGCCCTTGGTTTGGACTCCGTCTGACCCTTATGGTTTTGATTTATGGGCTACTACGAAAATGAGGTTGCATTTTAAATTGTATTTTAACCTGTATTTTAATTAACTGTCCCCCCCCCGTTATGTTTTATTGTAATTTTATTGGTGTTAGCCGCCCTGAGCCCGGTTCTGGCCGGGGAGGGCGGGGTATAAATATTTTTATTTTTATTATCTGCAAGGAAGCCACTGACACCATGAAATGGTGGCCATGGTGTGAGCTGATTCAGTGAAGTGTCGCTGCAGATCTTTCCCCCTAAAATATACCTCTTATTTTATCCTCAAGTGACTAATGGTGAAATCTGCAATTGAATATAAATAAATATAGTGCAAAACGATTGCAACTATAGCTGGCAAGACCTAGGTACGGGGTCCCTAAATAAGCGAACATCTTGTTGACATGATGAAAACATTGGTTGTGTCTTTGCATTGTTTAAGCCAACCTTGAACTCTATCTTTCTAGAGATTTGCAGGAGCCAGGCAAAATCAGTGTTAGAACAGAGTAAGCAGCATTCTGGAGCTGCCAACCCAGGGGCACTCTAGAAAAGAGAAAATGAGAGAAAGCATGCTTGTACAGGAAGCTCTAGAACTTGTCGCTTGGAACAGATATATACGTGGTGGACTCTATCAAGACTTTCAGGACTCATAATTATTTAGTTAGTGCTTGCATATTAAAGGTGGGGGTGCAGGGATTGCCTGGGGCTCCTCTAGACTTTTGTGAGCCTTGGTCCAGAGAAGCAGAGTACTTGTTCAGTTGCATCGCTGCTGCATACCAAGATGGGGTGGGGGCAGTGTGGAGCACCAGCAGGAGCGCTGGGTTGGCTCCGCTGGCTTGTTTGCACAACGCTGACCTCACCCCTACCCCTTTCTGCCCTAGTACACAGCAGTGGCACAAACGGAACGAGTCACTTAAGTGGTGCAGCCCCACCATGCCATTTGCTGCTGTATATTTCCCCCATGCTATAAATCATAGCAACTCATTTCTGATTCGAGGATTCCCCCTGTGTTAGTGGCATAGTACTGTATTCTTAATTGTAATTATAATCTATTTTGAAAAGTGTTACATTTATGCTTTTGACAAGGATGGGAGTGTTGAACACAGATTTTTTTTTTTTTTTTTGCCTTGGTATGTTTCACAATAATATTTGCTATATTTATCTCTAAGAAAGATGGTGCAGGAACTCATGAGTTAGAAATTTGTTTTCCTTACGTTGAAAGGTACCACTACAATTCATATATATTGACTCTTCAGGGTGGCAATACGTGTTGTCCTTAGGTAATGTAAAGTTTCTATGTATAGCCATAAGTGGTAAAACTGAATTTTGTTACTGCTCACAGTTACAGTGTCTTCGTGGCTCTGAACAAAACCAAAATACAAAGGTCCATCAGTGAGCTGGAGAAAAAGAGATTGATGTGCAGTAATACCCCAACCCTGAAGGCAAATTCCTTTTCACCCCATCTGCTGTCTCAAATGCCAAGCCCTAGCAATGCCACATGTTCCAAAGTAACAAACACGGTTAATGTGTGTGAACCTTACTCATCGGGACAGATTTCTCACAGAAAAAAGACTGCTCCCCCCACCACTTTTTTTGGCTTGCATCGAATGATGGAGTTGAGAAGCCAAAACTGAAATAGGAAATGTGTTGCTTTATCCTGAATTGAGGCCATGTAATATGTATTTTATGGTCATTTCATGTTATCTATTTATCTTTTCATCACAGTTCCTAGAGATGGGTGAGTTCCCCACCACAAAGTGAGCTCAGTAAACTGAGCTATTTTACATACCCCAAGAGATTTTTCCCCTCCCAGAAGGAGAAGCATATTTCTCTGTTGCAGCAAAAACGACAGAATCTTGTGGCAACTTAAAGACTAACCAATTTATCACGACATACATGTTTGTGAGGGACGCGGGTGGCACTGTGGGTTAAACCACACAGCCTAGGACTTGCCGATCAGAAGGTCAGCGGTTCGAATCCCCGCGACGGGGTGAGCTCTCGTTGTTTGGTCCCTGCTCCTGCCAACCTAGCAGTTCGAAAGCACGTCAAAGTGCAAGTAGATAAATAGGTACCGCTCTGGTGGGAAGGTAAACGGTGTTTCTGTGTGCTGCTCTGGTTCGCCAGAAACGGCTTAGTCATGCTGGCCACATGACCCGGAAGCTGTACGCCGGCTCCCTCGGCCAGTAAAGCAAGATGAGCACCATAACCCCAGAGTCGGTCACGACTGGACCTAATGGTCAGGGGTCCCTTTACCTTTACCTTACATGTTTGTGGACTAAATTCCATTTCATCAGATGCATGGAGTGTTATCTTGAGTTACAGGTGTACACAGGGGTTGGGGCAGGAGGGAATTACAAGCAGTGAGATTGGAGGGAAAGAACAGAAAAGTAATGGCAATGATAATCTCATAATTAACAGCGGTAATACAAAAAAACAGTTGTTAATGACACAGACAGCCTGGCATTGGTAAGCCAATTTTAGCATATTCTATAACAGTGTCTTTGATGCTCTATGGAGTACTTTGGGTTCTTGTTTTATTTATTTCTATATCCAGTGGTGCAATGGATAATTATTCCTTATTTTTGTTTTTGTTTCCTCATTAGCTTTTGCTAATGCCTGTTAGTTCACCACACTTGCTGGCTCCATCGCCCAGTGGCTTTTGCCACTTCTTCCTTTGTTTCTCTCCTCTTTCCCTTCATTTTTCTCATTTATTGTGTGTGATAGGAATTTTATGGTCTTAGATATATGGCAATGTTCATAACCGCACATACATAGATCAACACAGGAAGGCCAACCTGGAACCATTTTGATTCCTAAACTGACCAAATGTTTTCTCTGCAAGCTCAAACTGGAAAAGTCTCCCTATTGTCTCTTTCCTCACAAATCCTGTCTTAAGGACACATTTAAGATATGAATAAGGTGTGAGCCTGTGACCTGGCCCAGGAAATAAGTATTTTACCACTACAAAAGAATGGCCAGGCTCCCCAGGAAATCCAATCAAGTAACCTGCCAGACAGGAGATAAACAAGGACAAGAGAAAAACAACATTTAAATTTCTGTGATGTAGGTGGGGAATATCTGAGGGGTGGTCTTAGGTTACACCCCTTCTGTGATGTATGCATAATGTTTCTGGGGGTGGTCTTGATCTACAGGATGGGAATTTCAAAAAGTCTTTATAAGCCCTTGCACAGCAATTTTTGTTGCAACAGATCAATAAAGATCAAGCTTACTAGCTGCTTTGCTTCTCAATATTCTCTGGTTGACCTCTGTTATTTTCTCCTACCAATAGGGAACCTATGTAAGGACTCTAAATGGGCTCTTGGATACCCCATAAGGGAAAAGGGCATATTTTTATTTACAACATGTGGAAGGACAAAAAATGTATTTTAGTAATGTACCCTTGTACAGGTGTTAACTGCTGAATGTTTAAATTTCAAAAGAATTAGAGACCAACAGAATTCTGAGAATGATTTTTAAAAATCCAGTATTGTTTTGAACCTTGAACTGAGCAGCTGGATTTATCCCAGACCTACAGTAGGCTAGGCTGAAAATTAAGGTGGTCTGTATATTAGAAAGGGACTCCCACTTGAAAGACTTTAAATACCAGTCTGTAATATAATATAATATATCATAATATAATATAATATAATATAATATAATATAATATAATAATATAGTATCCTTTTCTAACTGTGTTTTCTAAGTCAGCTGTGAAGAACTGGAAGCACCCTAGTCGAAATATTAAAAAAATAAAAAAAGTCCAGTAGCACCTTAGAGACCAACTAAGTTTGTTATTGGTATAAGCTTTCGTGTGCATGCACACAGATACACTGAGGGTCACCAGACCCTTATATATAGTGTGAGGGTGGGGAGGGGGTTTTCTTAGGAGGGTCTTCTTTGGTGATCACTCGTAGCTGAGTAAGATTGTCTTCCATAAACACGGTTTTAACAGTGAGTCCGTAAGTGACTGAGGAGGCCAATTCTGGATCCACATGGCCTTCCACAGTGGGGACTGGTTTTCGGGCGGGAATTGATCACAGTGTGGATTTGCCAAGCGTGCCTTCCTCTTAGCACATTTCTCCCTTGCGTCCTGAGTTCGAGTGTTTTCAAAGCCCATGACACCTTTGGTAAAGGCTGTTCTCCAACTGGAGCGCTCGCAGGCCGGTGTTTCCCAGTTGTCAGTGTTTATACTACATGTTTTAAGATTTGCCTTGAGACAGTCTTTAAACCTCATTTGTTGACCACCAGCATTACGTTTTCCATTTTTAAGTTCGCAATAGAGTAGTTGCTTTGGAAGACGATCATCAGGCATCCGCACAACATGACCAGTCCAACGAAGTTGATGTTGAAGAATCATTGCTTCAACACTGGATTTTGGCATCAATGTTGGCCCTTGTGGAAAGATAACTTCCTAGGTAGAAGTGATCGACATTTTCCAACGTTACACCATTGAGTTGGATTTGTGGCGCTGCAGAGAGGTTATTTTGTACTTGTTGGTGCAGCACTTTGGTTTTTTGGATGTTGAGTGATAGGCCAAGCTTTTTATAAGCTTCTGCAAAGATATTTAGGATGGTTTGGAGGTCATCCTCTTAGCATGAGCACACTACGTTGTCATCAGCATACTGAAGCTTCGTCACAGAAGTTATGTTAACCTTACTCTTTGCTTTCAGCCTGTTCATTGAAGAGCTTTCCATCTGTTCAATATATGATTTCTACTCCTGTGGGAAGTTTCCCTTCAACCAAGTGTAGCATCATGGCAATGAAAATAATGAATAGAGTTGGGGCAATAACACAACCCTGTTTAACACCTGATCCCACTGTGAATGTTTCACTTTGAGAGACATTGTTATCTGCTATTGTTGCTGTCATATTATCATAGAGGAGCCAAATGATGTTTACAAATTTATCTGGGCAGCCAGTTTTCAGAAGGGTAGAAGGAGATGGGTGATTGACTCAATGGGTATGGTAAACCTGTCAACAACTGTTAACGACTGCAATTAGTCCTATAGGAAAAAGCTTTTCCCCACGCTCCCACTATATATAAGGGTCTGGTGACTTTTGTTTAAGTGTATCTGAAGAAGCGTGTATGCACACAAAAGGTTATACCAGGCTTCCTCAACCTCATCCCTCCAGATGTTTTGAGACTACAATTCCCATCATCCCTGGCCACTGCTCCTGCTAGCTAGGGATCATGGGAGTTGTAGGTCAAAAACATCTGGAGGGCCGAGGTTGAGGAAGCCTGGCTTATGCCAAGAACAAACTTCGTTGGTCTCTAAGGTGCTACTGGATATATATATATATATATATATATCGACTGTGTCAGACCAACATGGCTACCTACCTGAATCTGGAAGCACCCTAGTCACAATTTGCTGTGATAGCTGCTGTTCATCTCCCTTTCCTACATGCACCAATTCTGCCTGGCTCCAAGTGTATTTGTTTGGGGCAAGGGCTGAAAACCGGGTAGAGCCCTAATTTGGAGATGACTTAGCCCATTAGTTGCCTCCTGCAGCTTCAAACTCTGCTGCATCTGTGTGTTCTACTGCTGGGTTCTAGAGAGAGTGAGTTGTCTCTTTGCTACTTCCTCAGAGGCCGCTCAAGCACAATGTCAACTAAGTGACCCTTTGGGCAAATGTTGGATGTCCCAATCTGCCCTTACAATTGGCTCATTCATTGAAAGAACGAGTTAAATTTGTTGGATGATGTGCAGATTAAGCCAAGAAAACAAGAGTAGGCCATCTAACAGTATGGGTGATTTTCAGCTGGTTACTCAAAGTGTATTGATTAGCTTGATTTATTTACACCAGCTTGGAACTGTGTGTGTGTGTGTTTGTGACTTTTTGGATCTCCCTACTGCAATTGTTCTATACCACATTGGGGGATGACACATCCCAACTTTGCTTGTTTTTTTAGAAGACAGCATTAGAGTGTTCCCCCTTCCCCAATTTAATTTACACACACACACATACACAAGGAGAGAGTGATGTAGGACGTAAGTAAGGGCAGAATAGAACCCTTAATCTTAATTATGCATTCTGCAGTATTATAAATGACTAAAGATTACTTCCAATGTTGGTATAATCTTATAGTGTGCAGATGTGGCTCTCTTTGGTATATGCCATCTTTACTGAACTCACAATTTCCATAATGCTGTCACATTCTGCATGGGAAGCAGATTTACAGATAGGTAATCCATGTAAGGTATTTTAAAGACAGCTTATTAAAGGATTGAGGCCTGCTGTTAAATTACATATGCTTTCAATTGCTATGAGGAGCAAACAGTATCAAGAAGTACAATAATTTAGCTACAGCTGGAGAAAGGCCTATTTAAAGTTTCGATGACAGATCCTTTAAACTTTTTCTTTAAAGTTCTTTTCTGCTTTATATCTATCCCTGTGTCATGTGGGGTTCTCTTTTATATTGTATAATTTCACCAGAAGGTCTAAAGTGTGTGTGTTAAGAAATTGAAATTTGGTCTTCAGACTGATACACTGAGTTTACAAAATGATTTGAGGGTTCCAGTCTCCACACTTGATGGCATTATCTAAACACCTGACAGTAACGACTAAGTCTTTGCATTTTTAGCATTGCTAATTATAAACGGCTCAAATCCACGTTCAGTGCTTAAAGCACCGCCTTCTTCAGTGAAGTGAGCTGTGATTATCCTGTTTTGTACATGAAGTTGTTTGAGCATATTGGATAGTGCCCCCATCTGTCTCTGAAAACACAAGACAATGTGTCACTTAACATGCCGTCTGCTCTCATTTACCCCCTCTAAAATGGCTCAAGATTTCCATTCAGTGTTGTTTCTTTTGTCTCATAAAAAGTACATGTAATATTGGGTTGGCAAATTTCATATATGTATAAATTTGTAAAGCTGCAACGTTGGGATCTGATGCCAAGACCTATTTGTCCAGAATTACAGTGCTGCAGAAGTGCAACATTATACAGACACAAAGCGTATAGAGCTAAAGGGAGACTGTGAAGCAGTCATTTCATAAAGGAAGCCAGGCCACGTGTTTGCATGTGAGCATCGTTACAATCCGGGGGGCGGGAGGAGAGCTAGCAAAGCAAACACTATTATAGCCTATATCCTTGAGCCATTATTGCAACTGGATTTCAGAGCTTTAGCCTGGAAGACTATTCGAGCCTGTGTCAAATTTTTGGTTTGGTGGTTTCTCTCTCATATATATATGTGTATGTGTGTGTGTGTGTGTCATAAATGATGCTGCCCAAACTAGACAGTTTCTTTTGATGCTTTATATTTCTATTAGGAAGCGTATGATTTTTAATATAGTATGAACTTTTTTGCATTAATAATAAATATATGCAAGGTTATTCAGACCTATGGAGAGACAGAAATGCTAAAATCACCACCCTAAAATGTTCAAAATATAATTTGCTCTTCTAATTTCTGTAACATAGCTTCACTGCAAAATATAGCTATCCCAGGCTATTAAATCTTTTTTTAATCTAAATATGCCTTTTTTTGCCTTCCTTAAGGTACGATCAGCTGACCAAATATTCCTATCAATAATGTGAAAATGAATATGTTATACTGTTCCCATTTAATAAATGTAAGGTAATATATTTTTATTTTGAAATATTTATAGAATAAATTAACGAAATGGTGTTTCCACCCTTTTCTAATAAATCTCCTTTTGTGTAGGTGTTAGAGGTTAATGGGTAGATTTTAAATTGCATTACACTTTTTGTAATAAATGAAATTATAAGACCTTTATTAAGTCATATTTTGCATTTGTTTATATTCTCCCTGTACAGTGGAACCTCGGGTTGCGAACGTGATCCGTGGAGGAGGCACGTTCGCAACCCGCAGCGCCACGTCTGCGCACACATGGGTTGAGATTCGGAACTTCTGTGCATGCACAAAGCACAATTCAGGAGTTTTGCACATGCGCGAGCGCCGAAACCCGGAAGTAACCCATTCTGGTACTTCTGGGTTCGGCGCGGTGCACAACCCGAAATTGCGTAACCTGAAGCATCTGTAACCCGAGGTACTACAAAACAAAACAAATCTGAACAATAGAAACTTCAAAATCAGGGGTTGAATCTTGCAGATTTGTGCTAATGGTAAATATCTACAAGCTGTTCCTACTGCAAGAAAAAATAATTGCTTATAAAAACAAATCTAAGATGTACTTTTTAATTCTACTTTCAAGCTGTAATTTATTTGCCTTGATTTGTAAAATGTCTTCAAGAAAGTCAATAAAGACATTAATACCACTGAAAAGAACTTTAAATACCAGGCTGTAAAAATGATCAATTATTGATTAGTTAATTTTGTTTTCTGCATGACTGCAAAATTGGAAATATAGTACCAACACACATCATTAAACTAATCAAATATTACATGAAATAAACTTGCTTAAATAAATGTAAACCATATGTCTAATTAAGCAAAACAAGAAGTGTAAATAACATTGTATTAATAAGTTGAAGTGCCAATGCCTGTTTTTGAGGTGGGGGTGGTGTTTATGGGGAAATATTTTGAAATGACAAGAATATTGGGGTGGGGATGGGACTGTTTGAAGGTCAAACTAAATTCAGAATTATAAGTGAAAAAAATTGAAATGTAAATACCTAGATCTTTGATAGTAAAGTAATTAAAATGTATGGTTTTGCCTACTGTGTATAATAAGGGCTTATATTTGATCAACCATAAAAGTTATTTAATCATTTTAACCTTGGAATTCTACCCCACAGAAAAAAAAATCTACTTAATGGAAGTTAGCTGAGAAGCATTAGAGTATCACAACATCAAGACGGCTGAGCGAGAGGGCATGGAAAATTCAAGCACAGCTTATTTCTGCCATAATACTATAGCGGGTTGCATGACAACCAGTGGATGTGGATTTTGAAGTTACTTTATCCTTATTCAATGAGCAAATACTTAGCCTGTATTTATTTTGATAATTTCTATAATTAATCAGGTATTGAAGGCCTAATTTGTAGCATACTCTCACTGTGATTCCAAGTGCCACATATTAAGTGTTTAACAAGCTCAGATGGCTTCAAAGAACAACAGAGCCCAAGTATTTATCTAGATATTGTGCCAGTCTTGGCAGGGCAAAGTAGAATCCTGGGGGCTGGAGAGCTTTAAGACAGAAGAGGGGGAAAAACCATATTTATGTGTGTACATAAATATGTTCTATTTAGATCCTACCTTTCCTCCTAGGAGCTCAAGGTGGCAAATGTAGTTCTCCCCTTCCTGATTTATTATCACAACAATCCTGTGAGGTAGGTTGGCCTGAGGTATAGTGGTGGGCCAAAGGTCACCCAGTGAGCTTGGTGATTAAGAGAAGATTTGAACCCTGGTCTCTCAGGTCCTAGTCCAACACTCCAACCACTGCACCAAACTGGAGTACACCAAATGAGCATGAATTCCCATGCCCCCAAATGCAACAGAAGCTTGCATTTCGGTCTACAGAAGAAGCATTTTGAAGAGCTCACCTAATCTCAGCAGTCTCCTTTCCTATACTGCAAGTCAGAGACCCTGGAGCATAAGGGAGAGCTGAATTATTCCTATACAGTCGTACCTTGGGTTAAGAACTTAATTCGTTCTGGAGGTCCGTTCTTAACCTGAACCTGTTCTTAACCTGAGGTACCACTTTAGCTAATGGGACCTCCCGCCACCACGCCGCCGCACGATTTCTGTTCTCATCCTGATGCAAAGTTCTTAACCTGAGGTACTATTTCTGGGTTAGCGGAGTCTGTAACCTGAAGCGTTTGTAACCTGAAGCGCCTGTAACCCGAGGTACCACTGTATATCAGAAAGGTCATGAGGAGGAAGATTCTGGTTGGGAGGGATTGGCATGATATCTGAGTGGAGCCAACGTAGGTTCTCATGGCACTTAAATAGCTACAGAGGCTGATCAAAAATAGATTTTCCTGTCCTGGAGTATGTTGATTCAATTGATAAAGCTGCCATCCTTTGCCTTCCTACCAGGGAGGAAGCCCAACTAAGCTCAGTGGAACTTATTTCTACACATATTCCTATACTTCTCTACTTACTCTTACACTTACTTGTATAGGATTGTGCTATAGATATATGGAGCAATTTGAACATGTAAATGAATGTGTCATTTGTACACATTGAGCAAAGGTTTCTTTCTTTCTTTCCCCAATGAGCTCAAGGTGGCATACATAACTCCTCCCTCCTCATGTTATCCTCCTAACAACCCTACAAGTTAAGGCAGTAGGCCTTTCTCTTTCACAGAAGCATGACTTATTCAATGTCTGTTCTTCCTAAGGAAATTGAGGCCTCTTCCATCCTAGACCAAATATATCCACAAATTCGGCAAAAGTCCGTAATCCCCAGTGGAGTTATGACTGGGTTAATTTAAAGTAGAATTTGACTAAGGGAGAAGAACCTTTGAAGTGACATTCTAAATTACAGAAGAGTCGTGATGAAAAATTGTTTCAATATCCAAAAATTATTTAGCTTAACCATTTTGCATTCAGCTCTAGTTCCTGCCTAACATTGTGGTCAAGGTCCCTGGGAGCTTGGCTTGTGCTGCGATATCCCTTCATTTAGACATTGCAAGAAAGTAGTTTCTGACTGCTTCAGTATATGGGAGCCAGTGTGGTGTAGTGGTTAAGAGCGATAGACTCGTAATCTGGGGAACTGGGTTCACGTCTCCACTCCTCCACACTTCTTTGAAGTCTCTCAGCCCCACTCACCTCACAGAGTGTTTGTTGTGGGGGAGGAAGGGAAAGGAGAATGTTAGCCGCTTTGAGACTCCTTCGGGTAGTGATAAAGCGGGATATCAAATCCAAACTCTTCTTCTTCTTCTATATATGAATTGTTGGAGTGGGGTGGGGGGTTGGCTGCAATTTAGAATGACAAATCTGCACTACCTTGCCTTCATTCACCCCTACAATCAGAAGGAGTCTGGGGTGCTTCTGGGTATCTGCAATGGCACCCCTAAGGTTCTTCATTCATGGAATTAAACTGTCCTCCAGCAGGAGCAGACAAGAAAGTCATGGGTGCCAATCTTTGGTCAAAAGGCAGAACTTCATAACAGCCTCCCCATATTATCCTTCTTAATCTGGACTATGGTATTCTATAGAGAAGAGAACAGTCAAAAATGAAATGCACCACACTATTGATTAAGATTATTGAAGCATGTGGTCACTGTTGTCTGAAATGTTTCTATAACTATTGCTTGGACAAATGTTTTGCAATCTTGAACAGAAGGCTTGTGTTGCTGCTTGAGTGCTCACCATCTTGGGACCGCAGGACTACTCTAGATGTCAGTATTCATTGTCTTGCACAG
The DNA here is from genome assembly GCF_027172205.1 of Podarcis raffonei. Taxonomy (NCBI): domain Eukaryota; kingdom Metazoa; phylum Chordata; class Lepidosauria; order Squamata; family Lacertidae; genus Podarcis; species Podarcis raffonei. Next base: position 21,550,454 of record NC_070608.1, on the reverse strand, counting down.
AATGATGATGCAGCAAAAAACACTGAAATAACCAGCAAGATAGAGAATTCATTTGTATATAATGCACTTGTTCTACTTAGAGTAAACTCATTGAAATTAATGGACCTAAGTTAGTCATGCCCATTAATTTCAATGAGTCAAGTCTGAGTAGAACTAACATTGCATGCAAACTATAATGCAGACACACAGAAGTTCAAATCAAACCTGCCTTTTTTTACGGTGTTTTATCAGTGCACACAAGCATGTTGTTAATATAGAGAAGAAGATGCAAATTAACCGAAGGAACTGAAAGCTGCATGCATGCTCCAACTTCAAATTAATTTTAGAAAATTTTCTACTTTCTTCAGGCTTCCCTAAGTGAAACTACTGCAATCCTCTCCATGTAAAATCGTAGCTCCCAATGTAAAATACCAAAGTAAGATAATTCAGGAGGAGTGGGTCACTGAACAGACTGAACCAGAGGAACAATTTTATTTATGTTTTTTCACTTCTCTACATTTGGTTCCAGAGTGGATTCAAAAATTAAAATATGAATAAATTACAAGACACATAATAAAAAGCAACCAGCAAAAACAGGACAGGCAGACAGATTTTTAAATACCGGTATCTAAAGCAGTTTACAAGCCTGGGAGGGTAAAAAGGAGATTTGCTTGGGGCCTAAAAGAAATCAAGGGCAGCTCAGGGGTGGATGTTGCACAGCCAAAAAGTCCCTCTCGAGTTGACACCTTCTTCACCTCTAGCAAGAAGGGATGGAGAGAAGAGGCTCCGCTAGTGATCTCAGAGTGCAGTCAGGGGGATGTGGGAGAAGGTTCTTCTTCAGGCTCAGTCCCATCAAGATGGGAATCTGATGCAATTTGTGTAAGTTTTATATAGAGTTTGCAAACAAAACAAACATGTCTACCTTAAGACTTAATCTGCATGACTTGCAAACGCGCCCCTACATTACCAGCTCAATTTCATGATCTTCTTTTTATTCATTTAACAAAATGTATATACCGCTTGGTTGTAAACAGAGCCTTTGAGTGACTTACAAACGTTAAAATTGCCAATAAAAGGCAAAGTTAAAAATGGATATTAAAAAATATCAAGGTATAATTAAAATCAATGCTTAAGCTAAAAACAGATTGAAACACAAGCCATTTTCTCCAGGTCTGGATAGACTGGCCTGAACAAAACTGTGTATAGCAAGTGCTGAAAATAGTACTGTGACTGTGTTGGCCTGTTATCAATAGGCAGGGTATGGGTACTTCCATGCTAAAAGAGCAATTTCTTGCAAGTGCAGAACAAATATTGTGTAATGGCAGCTGTTTCACAGATCAAGTGGTTGAGTAGGCATATATGGACTGAAGTAGCCTTGAAGGTGATAGACTTTTGGGTAGCCCAGTTCAGAGACTTCCTTTTCCATTAGCGATGCAGCATCTATTTGCCCTTTGGAAGGAAATATTTCTCAATAACCATCCGTTTTGAAGAAGAATCCAAGCTGTTCCCTGACATCCATTTAAATTGTCCATACTGCGCATTGTCAACATGGAGCCAAGTTCTTTAAATTATGAGAGGAAAATTCTGTGATTTGGGTCCTGCTGCGACATGTCATCACCCCTCCTTGCCAACTGTGAGCCATTAAAGAGCACAAGAGAGAGATGCATGCAGAGCACCTTGCTCCAGATTAAACTCACTCTTAGTTTTTGACTGATATTAATGACTATATTTTGACTGTTGCGATGAATATTGAATGCCCACAGGAAAGCAGAATTAATTAAACTTTGTGATGACTACTGGACAACTACTAGCGTTTGCCTAGGGATCAACAGGTGGGTTCCTACTTTCTGGAGGGGAAGAACATTATTGAAGAAGGTTGCGTTCCTGGAACCGATCAAGTTGTGCTTTCCAAAAATAAAAGAAGTCAGCTGGTGGTCTTGCTTTTAATTATGGAAGACTGTGAGAGTTGCTATGACACATTTGTTTCATTTATGAGGAAGATGTTCTTGTATTTTATTAAGTCTTTTGAAGAACATCTGTAACTCGCTGATAAGATTTTCTTTTATATCATGGATAGCAGAGTACAGTTCAACTCCATCAAGTACTGAGTCCCCGATATGTTTACAGAAGACTTTCGCCTCTGAAGTCAAAATTCACCAAGCGCTGCGGCGTAGGTATAATGCTGTCATATCTATCCGTTTATTTTGGGAGAATATTTTGTTAGGCACAAGGTGCTCCTCTGGATTTGGCTAAGTCCTTGAAGGCTCCCCACCCCCCACGGACCTTAATTAAAATAGAGTCAAAAATAAAACAAGAAAGAAACTCTTCCAGTAGAAATAAAGTATCCCCTCTTGGATAAGTCTTGAACAGATCTCCCCCTCCCTTTTCTTTTGCAGTAGCACCGCAGAGAGAAGCTACTCTGGCACATGCCAAGGCAGCCTTTGCAACCACATTCCCCATGCCAGGCCTCCAGGCAGCATAGCAGTTGCCCTTCACCTGAGTAACAGTGACATTGCCACGTAACCAATCAGATCTGCATATATGATGACGTCATGGAGGGCAAATACAGCTAATCTAGAGTAAGGGCAGAGGGACGCAGGTGACACTGTGGTCTAAACCACAGAGCCTAGGACTTGCTGATCAGAAGGTCGGCAGTTTGAATCCCCGTGATGGGGTGAGCTCCCGTTGCTCGGTCCCTGCTCCTGCCAACCTAGCAGTTCAAAAGCACGTCAAAGTGCAAGTAGATAAATAGGTACCGCTCTGGTGGGAAGGTAAGCGGCATTCCTGTGTGCTGCTCTGGTTCGCTAGAAGCGGCTTAGTCATGCTGGCTACATGACCCGGAAGCTGCACGCCAGCTCCCTTGGCCAATAAAGCGAGATGAGCGCCGCAACCCCAGAGTCGGTCACGACTGGACCTAATGGTCAGGGGTCCCTTTACCTTTACCTTTTTAGAGTAAGGGCAATTCTGCTTAAACCTTATCATGAAATAGCTGTACAATTGGATTTAAAGGTTTCAGTGAAATCTTTTCACCGTTATCACTGTTATTTTAGATCCATGTTCATTAAGACACCCCCCCCCCAGTTTTTAGGGTTACTGATAAAAAAGCTGCTTCACACAGACTGATAATAGATTTCCTTATGGTGCCGCTAGGATTTACTTTCCCCAGAGTTCACCTATGCATTCTGTATCCCTCCCCACCCCTACAAAAATAAATATATAAATAAATCCCCTGGTTCCCATGACTTGAGACATGGACTTTTCCTCCTAATGTGTGTTCAATGGAAATAGCTAGATTCTAGAATGCTACTGGACTTTTGACTCTCTTAAGACTGTATGATAACCATCACCATTGCTGGAAATTACTTCATACTTTTCACTAGATGAGTTGAGCACAAATGTTACCCTGGTCATGTGGTGGGCTAGGAGCTGAGCACCTGTGCTGGTTCACTTCTAGAAAAAGACAGAGATAGGCCATTCTAGGATTATGAACATTTGGAGAGTTGCTACACTCTGATGTTGTACTACTGGATAGTTATACATACATACATACATACATACATACATACATACATATATATACCGGTACATAATTGTATTTGTATGCTTTTTTTTTACTAACAAACACACAGTGCAAAAACAACTCCATAATAACACAATAAATCAGCAACATATTAGCAAACATAACAATATACCAAAAAAATCAGTACTATAAATATAACAATATTACATGACCAGTATTACAATAGTAGACCTTGTTCCTAGAGAGACCCTCTGCTGTAGCAGCAACTTATGTATAGGGTTAGGGGTAGGGTAATTCATTCATTCAGGTAGCACTGTATGAATTTTTTCAAAACTTGTACATAAGGCTAGAGCACAATATCCTTAGTCCACTTATTTGTATTGTACAATCTGCTAAAGTTAAAGGAGCATTTTAATTTGTCTTTCTTCTGCATTATGCCATTCTTTCCCAGCCTTGGGTCTTCAGATGTGTCAGACTACAACCCTCATCTATCCTGACATCTATCCTGAGGATAAAGCAGGTTGTAGTCCAGCAATATTTGGGGTCCCAAGGCTGCATTAAAGCAGCACAACCCCTTTTTGTGTGTGTGTGACTCTGGTTTGGAATCATGTTCCGAACTCTCATGAAAAAGCCATTAGACATACAACACATTCGGACAATTATTAATGAGGTAAAATTAATTAGGATTAATCTTCTCCTAGTGGTGGGCCCCACAGACAATTACAATTAGCAGCTTGCTGCTTACTGTGTGTATTTCTTGTCAAGTTAATGCATACGAATTTGTCTCTGATATCTTTTGTTTATTAAATATATATGATTAAATTTAATTAACCCATAAATAGGAGTGTAGGCTTAGCTCATCTAATTGCAAGTAGCATGCACTTTTTCTCCTCAGAAATAAGTTATTGAACTTAATGAACAGATTTAAAACCTCCAGTTTAGCAGGAAATAATATGCCAGTGAATAGAGAACTGCATTCTAAAGCATATTTGGCATCCTCTGGGTGTAGATTCTTATGCAGCCAAAAACGACACCATCCCCACAAAATAATGAGGCATTGGCAGGCTCAGGGAAACCCCAAGGTTTGAAAAAATTCAAAAGGAAAATCTTGTTTTTTTTTTGGGGGGGGGAATCCTGAGAAAAGGAAAAAAATAATATGGCATACATTTAAAGAACCTAACTTCCACCAAAGAACTGCAGTTTACTCCTCCCACACCTACTATTCCCAGCATGCTTAGCAAACTAGAGTTTTTAGGATTCTTTTGGGGGAAGTAATCTGCCTTAAATGTCTGGTGTGTCCAGTGATGACTAATCATGGTCAGTGGTCACAGAATGCTGGGTGATTGTTGAAAGGAGGAAGAGATGAACAGCAGAGCAAGGGAAAGTGAAATATGCATGGCTAGCTGACCTCTTGGCAGTTATATTCCAAATCTAACTATTTTCTAAGAGCAATGGCAAAATGCCCACACGTTAGCAATCTCGAAACCATGCTATTTTATTATATTTAATTTTTATGCTATTTATTTATTTTGCAAAAAAGCCTATGCACACCTGAACACAAGTACGATATGATATGATAATCTTTATTGTCATTGTCCCATACAGAACAACGAAATTGAAAAAATCTACATCAGACATTCAAAAACCAACAAGTGATTTATATTGAGGTCAATGGGATTCACTAGTAGGTAAATGTGTTTAGGATTATAGTCTAAATTGTCTTTCTGACTGGGGCTGATAATCAAAGACAAAAATATAACCCTTGATATGGCCTTATTCCCTTTTAAAATTGGGTACCAAATCTGTGGCTGAAACGAAGTGTAATGTTGAGATTCACAAAACAAATATTCATCTACATACATACTTGATAAACAACAGTTCAAACTTCAATTTTGATTTCACCAGCCTGGTGTCCTCCAGATATTTAGGACTGTATCTCGCCACATCAGTTGTGAATATTAGTCACAGCTATGCTAAAAATGTTACATAGATTTGACATCTTATCTTTGTCAATTATGAGAATTTCACTTTACAAATCATTATTTGTTTTGTTGATTCAGTTGTTTGCTGCCTTATAATATGGTACCTTTTATATTTGTAGAGCTACTCGTTAAGAACATGGAGTTTGTCTGTGAGCTGATTGTTCCCCATACGGATATCAGATTAGCTATGAATTCAGCCTCAGCTCCCGATGTGTAATATGTTAATATTGTACTATCTTAACAGAGTTATTGTGGAATGCAGGGAGAACATTTTGAGACCAGGATAAAGAGGGTTGTAAGTTGAGAAATGCACATATACTGTGTACAAGAGTTTGCATAACTGTGTGTGACTCTAATGGTAGAGCACCTGCCTTGTACTCAGAAGCTCCCAGGTTCATTCCCCAGGTAGGAATGAGAGAGGATATCTGTCTGATACTCTAGATATCCACTGCCAGTAAGTCCAGGCAATACAGAGCTAGATGGACCAATCATTCAGTACAAGACTGCTGTCTTTTTTCCTATGGAAATGTCTTTGGATATAACTTGATTTGCTCTGTGTGAGCATATAGGAAATAGTCATGCCACATGTCGCAGTCTGTTACGGTTACAGTGATAGTCACATCTAATATTAAGCCCCTATTCGTTGTACACTGCATTTTTTGAAACATCTAGAATACATTTTTATTTATAGGTTATTGTGATGTTGGGGTCTTGCCATCTGTAACGTTTCATGTTTTGCAGATTTATTGTACACCTTTAAATAGACGATTAATTTTCCAGCTTCCTATGATATAGTATGTAACCTTCAGAATAACAGCACTAATTGCTCTGTGATGTGCTTCTTTAAATAGGCTACTGGTTTTAGGTATTTGTTTTGGAAAAGGTATTGTTTAAAAACCAAAGCTCTTCAGCTCTATCCAAGCCCACTTCCTCCTAGTAAGATCATATCACACTTTACTTCTTCAAGTGACAAATATTTCCTGGTTTCATTTTGTAAGCTTTTTTTCTTTTTCCCTTTCTTGATTCCAGAGTGCTCTCCACTAAAGCAATCTTACAATAATCACATGTCCCTCATTGTCCAGGATAAATCAAGCATATATAAAATTTCAAATTGCAACACACTCCCCACAACCCCACCTTGAAATGTTGGATGGGATTTAAAGTGGGGAAAACATGCGTACACAGGAGAAAATCATACTTGAAACAAGCTTGTGGCTTACTGTTTTCATCACAAAACATAGGAATGGAATTTTGTGCCCCAAAACCAGCAAGGAAAGCTCCAGCCGTATCCATGGTTCTCTCTTGTACATACGTCCCTCTCTATCTCTCTTCTCCCTCCCTTTTGTAACCATGATAGCAATTTTCATTTAAAATTAAGGCAGATTGATGATCTTCAGTGTCGCAAAAATGTTTGCTGTACAATTCAGCACTTACTCTTGAGCAAGTTGCCCTTTTATTGCAGCTGTAGAATTGGCACAGAATTCAATTTCACCAGTAGAAACCCTGGGTATAATCTCTTGCAATGTACATAAACAGCAAGCACTTCACACAGTTTAGTTGCTACTTCCATTGCAATCCTATCTGTGCTGTCATCTTCAGGCTCTGATTGTAGTGTTCACATAAGCTTAGCATCAGTCATCACTGGTTCTGGTCTCTGTTGGTTCCGCTACATATTGCAACGTATTTTTTTCCTTATACATTGCTTCCCTACTTTTTTCCCTTTTCCATTTCTACATTTGACCTGTGTGATTACTATAGTTCAGTCCATGTAGTGCTGCTTGTGAAAAATATTCAAGAGTTAGAATTGGCCAAAATGTTAACTGGTTCAGATCGTGGAGGCCACATTACACCAGTCCTAAAAGTCGTTCAATTCTGTTTTTTACAATATAAAGCTTTATACTGCCCTTACTTTGCACATCTGAGAAATCTCTTCCTATATTCACACATAAACAGAATTGTAGAGTTGGAAAGGACCTTGAGCATCATCTAGTCAAACTCCTGGAATGCAGGAATCTCAGCTTCATCATACATGACAGATGGCCATCTACACAGCAGCGTGCGTTGAGATCATAAGAGGAAGCTCTTCCACAAGCTTGCATACCACCTGAAGAGCTTTAGAGGGAAGTACACAAAGCCTAGAGTGCTTGGAGTTGATATTAGCCCTCAAGTACAAAATGTTGGGACACGGGTGGTGCTGTGGGTTAAACCACAGAGCCTAGGACTTGCTGATCAGAAGGTCGGCCGTTCGAATCCCTGTGACGGGGTGAGCTCCCATTGCTCGGTCCCTGCTCCTGCCAACCTAGCAGTTCGAAAGCATGTCAAAGTGCAATTAGATAAATAGGTACCACTCCGGCGGGAAGGTAAACAACATTTCAGTGCGCTGCTGTGGTTCACCAGAAGCAGCTTAGTCATGCTGGCCACATGACCCGGAAGCTGTACGCTCGCTCCCTCGGCCAATAAAGCGAGATGAGCGCCGCAACCCCAGAGTCAGTCACGACAGGACCTAATGGTCAGGGGTCCCTTTACCTTTACAAAATGTTACATAAGATATGGCCTTCAGTCTCTCTTTACTATCTATATCAGGAAAGGTCACTAGACCTCCACTATACATGTGTTTTTCCTGGCCACAACAACCCCTCACTTTGCACCATGTAGAGCTGACAAGGTGCTGCTTCTTACCTGGCTAGTGACACTTCAAGTAGGTACCTCTTGTTTCCTTCTTGCAAGAAATTAGATACCACCTGCCTTGAAGGGTCACCTTTCGAGTGAGAAGCACCTTGTGTGCTGTTTTTGGCTTGAGCAATGCTGTTTCCTTACTTCGTTGCATTTACTGACACTGTACTTGCTAACTTCTGTCAAAAGATAGATAACACTTGGAACAAATAATTTCTTTCTTTCTTTCTTTCTTTCTTTCTTTCTTTCTTTCTTTCTTTAACTTCTATACCGCCCTGCACCTGAGGATCACAGGGCAGGTTGCAATATAAAAACACAAAAACGCATAACATAATAACAAACATAAAAATAATAACACCACTCCTCCCCTCTCTCTCATGCACACAGAGAGTTTTAAAGGCCATAGGTAGGCTAATCAACCCAAGGCGTGAGAGAATGTTTTTGCCTGGTGCCTAAAAATATGTAATGAAGGCACCAGGGGAGCCATCTGGGGAGACCATTCTCCAAGTGGGCAGCCACCTCTTAAACAGAAAGTGGAATTTAATTTTTAAATCTGTAAATTTCTTTCATTCTGCTGCATAGATTATATCAGGGGCGGCTGACCTGCAGTCCAACAACATCTGGAGGGCCACAGGTTAGCCAGTTCTGGGTTAGACAACAGAAGTATAACACTGCCATCAATTAGAAGAGGGAAGAAATAAATTGGAGTTGTCTCATAATTATAGCAATAATATTGCAGTATGTTATGTAGCAGTGCTAGAAATGATTTTCTACACCATTGGAGTTTGCCGTGTGATGTTGGCCACCTTTGGTTTCCTTCTGTTGCTCATTCTCTTGATTTTACAGGCATAAGAAGACTGTTTATTCAAAGAGCACCTTGCACTTGCAATGGGTCGCTGTTGAATCTAAAGCTTTGCCTGTCCCCAGCTCCCTATTACGTGATTTAGGCTGGATCACTGCTGTGTTTATGATGTCTTTACTGTCTTTCCTCTCTGCTCCCCAAATTATTTTAAAACTCCCTTTATATTTTACGGCACTTTAGGATGAACATTATACCAAAGCCAGAAACTGAGTTACGAAGAAAATACCTTATTCTTCTTCACAACTCAAAAGCAATACCTAAACTTTTCTTGCTGGCTACAGAATAAATGCTGCCTGAATGAGTAATGATTAGAAAGCTTTTGGAACTGTATTACCATAGGTGACAGCTCTGAGGAGATAGGCAGGTAATGTTAAGAGGCAAGGATAAGAGGCTATGACATTATGTCTGGAGGGTTAAGGACTCACAGTCAAAGCTTGAACTGCTATTACTGGATCAATACTTCTCAGTTCAACACTTATCTTGACTACTGGTTAGAGGCTTTTGTAGATATGAACACTGAGAGAGCAAAATAAAAGTGAAAAAAATGATTGTTGCTGTTCACTTACATGTGGATTGCTGAAGTTATTTAGGTTTCAGATCCACAATTCGCTTTTTTCGTGGGGCAAAACGCCGATGACCTAAAAACAGGATAAATGAATTACTGGAATGTCTCCCCCCCGTTCTTCCTTTATTTTCTGCCAAAAGGAAGCAAAACTCTTTTCTTCTTTGTACAGGTCTCCTTTAAATTCCATTTCTACGCAACGCAACCTCTTTTTCACACTTTACAAAACAATTATCTTCTCTGGAAATATTACACCTTTTAACATTTAGTGCCCCTGGAGGCCAGTGAACATCACGGAAATGGGCCATAATGTAGCTAATATTTTCCCAAGAGGCCCAGAGGTGGTGGAACATTTTTATAACCCTGGGAACTGAATTTAAAGGCTACAATTTATACATTTTGTTAAGCGCTGTGTTTTTTGTACATATATTGATTCATAGCCTTAGCTGAGTATGCTGCACACAGCCACCTCTTGGCTGCACCAGTGGCTAGTTGCCATGCTGGGTGTTGCATACCCACCAACATTTCTCTGATGAAAATAGGGACGTCCCATTCCACAATAATAATTTTACTATTTATACCCCACACATCTTACTGGGTTGTCCCAGCCATTCTGGGCAGCTTCTAACGTGTATATAAAAACATTAAACAGTAAACATTAAAAACCTTCCCTATACAGGATTGCCTTCAGATGGCACACGGGTAGAATAACTCCATACCTTCCCAACATTTCTCCATTGAAAGTAGGGACATCTTAAAGAAAAGTGGGACATTCTGGGATCAAATCAGAAACCAGGATGGCTTCTCTAAATCAGGGACATCCCGGAAAATAGGGACACTTGGAGCGTCTGGTGTTGTGTTTGTTGAAAATCAGAA